>NC_133026.1:34392500-34544772 GCF_048771995.1 Taeniopygia guttata | reverse complement strand
GTTGAGTTGAGAAAGACAAGGAGAGGTGACAGATGTTCTTTTGGGCATGATGCTCTTGCCATTGAAGTTCACAGGAGTGCTGCTAATACAGTCATTTAGAACAGAATGAGACCGATCAAAACGTGTGACCCCTATGAAGACATTTTCCTAAATTGTACCCTGAATACTGACTTAATGCCTGCTAATGACATGCTACATCATACTAAGAAAAAAAAAAATTATTTTACATCTTTACCTTCCAATTTGTTTCCAGTTTGTACTGATGTGTTTGGTTTACTGTTTCACAGATGAGGGGGTGTCTTGTTTGTTTGTTCTTTGGGTTTTTTTAATTTTATCTTACCTTTGTCTTCAAAGAAATGCTGTCTTAAAGAGGACACATTCTCCAAAAGCAGAACTTTGCATTGAAGATTAAAATAACACCCTCTGCACCAGTTTAGAGTAAAGGGCTTAATGGTCAGCAAAGAGTCATGTTAAAGAAGCTCAGGTCATCCTGCCACCTTCCAAGGGTCTGCAGTATGAACTAACAGACTGCTAATTATTTATTTAATGTCTTTACATGAACTGTAAGTTTTCTTGCATGCTCCATGAATAGTCATGATTTGAAGTGTTTCATTTTTTATCCACTTTTTTTCCTTTGAGAACTGCCACTGAAACAGTGCTTTAACTAGAAAGTTGTCATGCCAGGAGAAGTAAAAGACCAGCACTATGATCAGCAGAGACAAAAGTTGAGTCAGGTGAATTTTAAAACTCTGTGGGTACTGGATAACTTAAAGATATTGCACCCCACAGTCTTCAACACAATGATTCAGCAGGAGGAAATAATCTTCACATAAAATACTTCAAAAAGGCCAGGCTGACAAGGCTAGAAGTAGCTCTCTTGCTGCATTTGCACATTTGAAGTAGTGCCAATGATCTAGATGTGACCCGAGTCTCCTGTGGACATGCAGGATGGAAAATGCCCTCCCAGAAACACATTGTTTCAACTCCCATCAACTTCCAATGATGCAAAATCCAACTCTAAAGTACCACTTTTCAGTGAAGTGCCACTGTAGCCATCAGATTCAATTGCAGCATTTGCATCAAGAGTTTCCAGATTTTAACTGTGGGAACAGGTAGGCTGGAGCTGTCAGTGGAAGGCCTCTGACAATGTAATTTGTTTGTCCTGCTGGCCTGACAGTCAGTGCATGCTGACATTCAAGAACTATTAGTTTGTTTTGTGAGGTTTTTTTTTTTTTTTATCTGCTTGGAGCAGTTGGGAGGGCAGAGGAAAACTCAGCTTAGGGAGGACACAAAGCAGAAGATGAATAATGGAAAGGAGATGTGTCCTTCTCCAGATGTCTCCTATAAAATAAGTGTTTGTCCCATGTACCCTGAGACATATCAATACACTGCAGGTGAACATGTTAAAAAATATTAACTTTACCTAAACAGCAAAGTGGCAGCTCCACTCAGTTTGCACTAACATCATATCTATTTGCTTTCGTCACAGGGAGCCAAATATTTTACTGATCTGGTTAAAATATCTCAACAGTCACATAAATAGACTCAGTCAAAGCCTGTTGCATCACCTGCATTTATTTCTTACTGTTAATATTTAGCAATGGAAGAAAGATACAGATCTGTGCTCTATACACTTGCCATCTCCAACAGTATGATCTCAGCTCGGAGAGCAGCAGGAATTTGCACAGCAGTGAGTATGGCTGGTTTCCAGGGGTCGGAAGCCATGTCTTACTCACTCTGCTCCACATTTTCTGCTGTTGTTCTATTTTTTTTTTTTTTTTTAATGGAAAAGGCAAATATGATAAGCATAAAGAATAGGGGAAAAGTCAGATTGCAGGTCAGCAGCATGTTTGTATTTTATTTTCCCCTGGTCTCTGTATTTTGTGAAGCATGGATTTAGACCTTGTATTACCCTACCAGATAACAAGTCCTTAAAAAGTCTTGTACATAAAATTTGATGAGACTAAGCATCTAGGAATATGTGTACCTTTACACCAGAAATCTGCCTTTATTTCTCTCTCTATAACAGCAAACCATCTGAATCAACAACATTGCACCTCATATAAACTTGACCCAGTCCATGTAGGCTATGTAACAAAGGTAATCTGTGACTTGAGAAAAGAAAATGCAGCAATATGTATGCAAGACACTTCATATTTGGCAGACACATACAACCAGCTGTTTATTCTTCAGGTTGTGGCTATACATCTACTGGGACATCCCCCACCTCTGTAAACCTTGCTTAGCTCCTGGTCTAATTTACAGTGTTGATTTAACCCTAAGTTATGGATAAGCATAGTGCTTGGGATTTAAAGTTAAGTGTCATTTAGTATCATTTTTGACATCTCCACATATTATAATGAGCAGCTTTTTCACAGAGGACTTGGGATCTGATCTTAATTTGCAGTAGTGTTATGGTCACAATAAATGTCTATTTCATATGTTCATAAGAAGTCTCTAATGCAAATGGAAAGTGGCTGTTTTCTTGTAGTTTCAAAGCCAGTACAGATCTGTTCCACATGAAAACCAATTATCAATCCACCATTGTGCCCTGGCTCCTGTCCTGGCACCAGGCGCTCCCATGCTGACCAGTCTCAGCAGGTATTGTAGCTTGCATAATAAAAGAACAGGTTATGAAATCATTAGCACCTCAGCTGAGGCTGCCACAGGGATGCCCCTCTGTGTTCATTGTGAAATGTTTCTTTGGCAGCTGTGTCCTAGAAGAATATTTGGGTGTTATTGCTTCAGCTTTGCCACACAGAGTGGACAGCAAGCCAGTGTTTTCATGTTCTGAACTTACGAGCAGAGGATGGAAGTCTCTGAGGTCCAGCTCTAGGCTAATGCTCCCCATTTACGGTTCATTCTAGGCTTGAAGACCTCTAGGAAGCCCAGCTGTCTATAACCACACACCCAGAGCTATGTAGCCAGTGCTGCCAAGGACCTGAGCCATGCCTAAGGAGGCTGGAAGATACTTCAGCTTTATCAAACAACACATGCTCCATCTTCCCTTATCCTGCAAGCAGCCACTGCTGGTGGTGCCTCAAAGCAGCTCCTATGTAGCTGAGAAGCCCTCCCCTTGGTTGGAGCCCTGCCTTGGGGTACAGTGCACAACCCGTTGGCATTTCCTTCTCCACAAATGCAAGCTCAGGTGAAACTGTGCCAGTTCAAGCAGTTGAAGCTAAAGCCACTCATCCCTCCATAGGAGAATCCATGTCCCCAACAGAAAAAAACAAAATCCCCAGCCAGTATCTCACTGAGTAAGGCATCTAGGGACCTTTTGATGTTCCTTATGACATCCTTGAGACCCTTCCTGCTAGTTTCATAAATATTTGTGAACTGTGCCCTTGCCAATGTGCAAGGGAGCACAACTATGTTCTGGCTAAGGACAATTTTTTGGTGGCCCCAGAACCAGAGTATTCAGATCTATGAAAAAGGAAAATTGTGCAACCTGAAGGAAACCATTAACATCAGGTAGGGAGAAGAATTTGTTAAAAGCAGTGAAATTTTACTGATTTGAGTCACCCTGGCATCTGGCCTGCTGGTATTTGAAAAACTTGAGTCATTTTTACCAAATATATAGAGAGAGAGCTTACAAAGGAAGGACCGGTGTCAGGCTCTTGAGCATTAAGTTAAGTTAGCTTGGGTTGCTATCTTTCTGAATCTATGCACTGGGTCATGATTTAAGTAAGTGATGGGCTGAGGCTTTTTAAAGCAGCATAAGCAAATAGCTAAGCTTGATGTGATATAAAAAGCACCACAACAGAAAGGAGAACTTAACATAGTAATGAAAAACACTTACCCTTAATCATCCCTGAGACAGTGTTTTTACAACGCTACTTGATTTATTCAACGAGCAAACATGCCTCCTTTGACTTTTCTAATAACAGGCCATCTCACCCGTGCTTGTTGGGAGTTGAGTTCAGAGATTTTTTAAATTAGCATGCCAAGTACATTATTTAAATGTCTTTGATGCCTTTTCTTTAAAATTATTTGTTAAGCAATATGTCATATTTATTGCAAAGGAGACATCCCCCTACCAAAGGGGAAAAAAAAAACCAAAACCAAAGAATAAAACAAAAAGCAAACAAAAACCCCCAAACAAACAAAAACAAATAAACAAACAAAAACTAAAACACTGCCAGGGAAGTTTGGAAAAGCAAGACATTTGGTCACAGGTGTGTAACCAGTGTTGCATGTTGCAGAGCACATTATTGCTTAAAGACCTAGTGAAGTCCAGATTCATTGCTGCTGACAAGCTGCCACTTAGTGTACGAGACTGTATGAAAGGCTGTTTGCTACATGATTTATGATGGTGCCCTTACTGTAAACTACCTGTGCTCTGCTCAGCAGCTCCATGCTTCCTCTCCAGTGGAAGGGCCTCAGCTTTTGGAAAAGCTGGACAATTTCTCAAGTGAGTACACTTGTGATAGTGAGGCTAGCCAGACCACAAACTATTTTATTATGTTGTGCAAAAACCTCTGTGCAAAAAACCCTCTTTAATTAAGATAGAGCAACCAGCGCTGTGGTTGCAATTACCTTGGACTGCTTTACCCATGGGCATAATGAAATAAAATTGGGGCCTCTATATTTTTGTTTTTAAACTAAGTAAACCCAAATTAATTTATTCAACTCAAACCAGACAGGTTTCTCTTTAAAAGGAAGGCCTATATGGTTGGAGGGGCTGGTGCAGCAGGCGGAGTGACATGCAATGATGACTGTGAACTGCAAACTGCTGGCAAAACATTTTGCTTGCCATTGGTCCGTGGCCAGTATTTTCCTTTGTTAATGAATCCCACATCTTTTCTAAGTTAAGCATTTTTTCTTCTCCCCCTTCATTTTATTTGAAACATATTTTAAATATTTTTGTTTTTATGACGTAGTGGAACATGATACAGCCCCCTCCTAACCCTTAATATGAGAAAATCAATTAAAATTTTGACATTAGGAGCTATGATATAAACATATGGTTTAACTGCTCAGACTTTTTTTTTTTTTAAGGAACATATCAAGGATCAGCACAAAGAGAAATAACAAAATGAAAACTCCACATTATGGGACAAAAAGTTTACCAATTGAAAGTATACCATAGCCAAACCTTGCTATTCACTGAAAACAAAAAATCTGAAAACTTGTTAGGTTTTGATGGATTTCCTCTTAGACAGAGGATTACATATTTTTAATTTGTGCCCTTTTCTGAGAAGAAAAGGCCATTAAATAAAAATAGTCATTCTGAATTATGTGTTTAATATTTAGTACATCTTGTCTTATCCAATGGACCTTCATTTTATGACTTGAAGAATGCAATCTTAAAATGGAGTTTTATGAGCTTCCTCATTAATTTCCGACTAGTACCTAAAGAAGAAAAAATAATTGAGGAATGCCCCATTGGAACAAAAATATGATTTTCAGATGCAATGAACATTGTGGGCATCCAGTCACACCTGCCCTACTCATCACTAGTCCTTAGGACTGTGTGAAAATGAAAATTCTTACAGGTCCCTTTGGTATTTCAAATCATCAAAACCCCAGACAGACAAAATAACAAATCACTGAAACTCCAGGGAATAAAGGCACCAAAGAGAATATTTAACTTTGTTTAACTCTCTAGGTCACTAGGTTTCCACAAAAACAAGCTCTTTCCTAGTGGTCTGGAAAGATTGGAAATGCTGTTAAAAGTGAAAAGTTGTTGTTAATCCGTCACTGGTGAAAAAACAAGTTTTTTTAAATCATCTTCTACGGACATCTAGTCTCCAATCCTACAATCATCCAGCTACATGAATTTACATGCCCTCCTTTAATATTCCTCAGTTTTACAAACCTTGCAAAATTTCTTCAGCCACAGTAACTTGCAGTTAGTTTTACCAAGGGAAGAGATGACGAAAGTAAAGCACAATGCATTGCTGGCCCTGAAACCTGCACCAGGCGAGGACAAAGATATACTGGAAAAAATAAGTTGCAAAAGCCTTTTTTGCACCAACTCCCTTACTATTCATCATGAGAATAGTGCCATGCTTGTGTTAGAAATGACAGAAAGCTTTTCATAGAGGCTCCTGATATCACCTCAAACCCCTGAAATTACATTAAGATTGAGACTTAAATTATCTACAGAGTATGTGCAAATTAAATATACTGTATCACAGTGAATACACTTGCACTGTATCTGCTGTGATTTATGCAGAAAATTGCAGCCAAGCTTAAAAGCTAGAGCAGCACTTTCAGGTTGACCAAAACTATTAAATTCACTAACAAATTAACTAACATAAATCATGGAAGTGGAGAAGAATAGAATATTTGGAAAAACAGAAATTTTTAGCATTTCTAAACATTCCAGTTTGAAATGCCATATTAATCTGGAAATTTACCCAGTTATTTTTAAAATGTAATTGTCTTGAAAACCTGAGAATGTCCTTGTTGTTTATTTGGACAGAACAATTAAGAAATTAAATCATATTGACTTAAACCAAATTACTGTTTTTAATTTCAGACACTAGTCAACAAGCCTGTTATTCACATAAAACTGGTTACCGTTATAGCTCACCTGCATGAAGTATAGCTATGACACAAAAGAAACCTTAAATCTGTCAGTTTTTCTTCAGTTCCTGCTCTATTAAAAACAACCTAATACTCCAACTCATTCCTCTTTTATGTCTTCTTTTCTAGATTTTTCCTAACTGAATTTAACAGCTAGTTAGAAACCTGAACATCAATATCAATGTATTAATGAAAAACAGAGCAAACACTGCTATTTCAAAGCTATCTTAAAGACCGATTAGATTCAGTAATAGATTAACTGGGTAGGAATGCTGTTTTCAAGGGAAAATACGATATTCTACAGGAAAGTATGGGACTTTTTGTTTTGTTTTCCAAGGAGATCTTCCAGCCAGGAAGCTTTTACCACACGTCCAGATTCCGTGATTTGCTCTGCGTCCAACAGCAGTGCAAAATCATCTTTGACATTTACCGAAGTGTCAGGAGCAGCTCTTTAAAAGGACAAAGCTGGTCTAGAGTACAAGAAAGGAGATTGCAAACAAGGTGAATGCATGACAATAAGGAAGGTGCCAGTGGCATAGTGAGAACAGGGTTGCACACTCTAAGACTGCACTTTTAGAAACTTCATAAATTTGAACATGCTTCTCTGAGTCTTTTAGCTGAAGACAAATATAAGATTGAGTCAGTGTCACTGCAGAACATTTTGTCCGTGAAGAGTCATGTAAAGATCCTCAGTCTTCGTGTTCTATTTGATAATAAATTATTAATTTTGCAATAATAAAATAACTGAGCGTGCATGATTTTACACGTTATAGTAGTGACAGCATATTGGATAGTCATTAGTTAATGGACAAACATGAATGCAGGATAAGGTATACAGGGAGTTCACTGTAAAAAGACATTAATATGCCATTACTTATATAGAGAGAGCAGCTTTTGCTAGCTGAGCTCCTGTAAAACACACATTTGAGCTTATAGGGATATTAGCAAATAGATCCCTCACATGGTTATGGACAAAGTTTGTCTCCTAGTTTTGCAAAACATGCTGAAAATTACCATGGGGGGCTCAAAATTTTATTTTATTATGGTTTAATTCCATTACTTAAAAAAAATAAAAACAGGAGGGGGGGAAGGGTACTTTTAAAGAGCTGACTAATTTAGAAATACATCAGAGATAGCTCTTTTCATAGGATTTTAGAATCCTCTTGCACTTCACTATAAGCAAAAACTTCAGATGCTTAGTTGAGGAGGAAAAAAATCTCTTTAGCTGTTTATAAACTCAAAACATATTTGGCTGTATTTTGGCTAACATTTCAGCCAAAAAAATGGCTGGTTTCATGATTACTGTTTTATCTTTGCACATTTATCAGGCATCTACTAAAACTCAAGTGCCTGTCACAGTGTGATGGGAAAGTTAGGAAATTAAGCACCTTGAAGCACAGAGCAATTCAGAGTCCACATTTAGAGTGTTACATCAAGTGCATGCATTCTTTATTTCTCAAGTCAAGGTGGACACAAGCAGGCACAGGATATGCTTTAGATGACATTATGTTCTTATCTCATCTTTTGCTTTTCTTATTACTTTTCACTCATCAAAATTCTTTCTGCTTGCATCCCCTGCACAGACAGCTCATGCTGCCATCATTTTCCAGTGCAGGTCCAGAGAACAGTTTCAGTCAGGAGGCACCCCAGAGGGTCACCTTGTGCAACCTGCTGCTCCAGCCAGGTCTAAATGCAGTATCAGATCAGGGTCTGGGAGCTTTTTTTTTTTAGACAAAGTGTGAAAATCTACAGTAGCAGAGACTGACTCCAGCCAGTTGCTGTACCTTGCCACAGTTCTCCTGCTGGAATCTTTCTTTCTTTAGGTCTCACGGAATTTTCTCTCACTGAAACTTGTGTCTGTGGTCTTCTGTCTTCACACTGCAAAGGGGGCCAGACCCTATCTCCTCTGTAATTACCCCGTAAGTAATTAGATCCCCTGGTAGCCATCTTTTCAGGGTAAATAAACCAAGTTCCCCCAGTCTCTGCTTCTGTGGCTACTCTCTCCATTCAGCCTAGGGAACATGACCATAATGCCTGCAGATTCACACAAGAACATGTGTGCAGTTTTGGGGCGCCCATTTGTTTGGATTTATTCAACAGTCCAAGCAGATTTCATCCGAAACTGCCCCAGACTCCATTGGGTGCAGAAATTTTGTATTGCTCTCACAACAGAGATCTTTCTAAGTTCTCTGGGGATTGTTTGGGCAAACCCAAATATCTGACTCTAAGCCAATCAGTTAATTATTATATGTAATGTTTGTCCTATTTGATAATTGCTCTGCACAAGAAACATGCCAGTGCAGATGTGCCACTGAAATTCAACGCTCCTGTGCTCAGTGCTACATGGGGAAGCTATAGAACCTTCCTACATCCAGCTCAATCTCATCTACACTCCAAAACATCCTGTTATTGGAGCACTGCATCTTTAAAACAAGTCTCCCTGAGATAAAGAACTGTCTATTAAGGGGGGAAAAAAGAGAGAGCTATTAGAGCTGCAGCTGGCTGTGCTTTCAGACAAGAACTTGTTCTGAGCAAGACCAGGTGAGACCAAAGTTTAAAATTCTGGAATGTAGCATGTGCAGATGCCAGAGTATTATTACCTGTTTTATCATTTGACACTTGTCATACTTTCTGGGCATTTGACCACAGAAACAAATCAGAAGTAACAGAACCATTTAGAAGTGACAATGAATATCAAACAGAAAATGAAATCAACAAAGCTTAAATGGTGCATAGCAAGTAAAAAACATTCTTTTTCAAGACTTTTCTTAAATATCAAAAAAGGTATTTGTTAGCGAAAAAAAAAAATCCCAATTTCTCTTGAAAAAAATTATTGTCAAAAGTTCAAATTTTAATAATTACTGAGCCTCATTGGAAACTTTTCAATCAGACGCATTTCAGTTTTCTAAGAAGACCTTTATAAATCCATGCTCTTCCAACTATCTCTATACTCTTTTTCCCCTTATAATATTAACTGATTTTTGCATATTATTACAAATGTTGCTGGTAAGGTTTTTTTACTTTTCCTGAACTATGTACTGCAGTATTTTTATAGAGCACTACAAAGTCTTGTCAAAATAGTTTTAACTAAATGAAAAAATGGCTTAATTAATTACTAAGTATTAGAATATCTACTGAATTGCAGTAGCAGGGAAAAGTTACATGCTGCACAAGATTAACAAGCAAAAAGCCAAACTGAACACTTAACTGATGCACAGAAATATGGCCCTTTAACTGTTGCTTAATTTTTTGCCCTAAATTTGATTTCTCATTCTTAAAGAAAAACTTGAAATGTGAAGGACAGCTGAGGGGTGCTAATAGAGTGTCAATTTCAAAAAGAAAGAAACCATTGATCAAATTTATATACCTATATCACCACCTTAAGTCGTGCAACTTGAAATTTTATTCAGGTGATAAATTCTTTCTGGTATGAGTGCTTAGGAATAGCAGAAGTTAATTCTGCCTTGCAGTCTCAAAGATGGGAACAAACACACTCACACACACACCCCTCCTACATACACAAATAGATCCATACATACAGAGATCTGTGTACCAATCTTCACTTTCATACTTTCCCTCTTTCATACTAATGGCCACAGGAGATACTTGTCAACACTGGATTACAATGGCAAGGAATCTGCTCATTCAGGCAAACTGTAAAATGGAACTTAATTTAGTGTTTATATTGATTTTTCAGCCAATCTTATTTCTACATGAGTTTTCTAAAGAAACTCACTTATTCAAAGTTTATCAGAAAACTGGACAGTATTCAGAGCTCTGAGAATTCCTGCAATTCTGTGATACAAGAGAAATAGAGCTCATGTCCTTAGCTGCAGTAAAAGATAAGTTCATTTTGACCTGGAAAACAAATCATAACAAAGAACACAGTACTGGAACTTTTCTGACATGATACTGAGTTGCCTTAAACTGAGGTCAAGGAAGAACCTGGTCTGGCACATATTTTCTGTTCTGGTTTGTAAGGCTTCATTTGGAAAAAAATAGTTCATGTTAAATCTGACATATAAAATTAGTGGTGCTGATGGGCTTTTCCAGTATGGTGAAACATTCAACTGACATTACTTTTGACAGAGCTTGTGATAATGAACTTTTTTATTATTATAATAATTATTTTTTCTTCTGCTAATGGGCACAGATTCCTTGATCTGTACAGATTTATTGATTTGTAGAAAATAGTGCCTATCTGAAGCACATTGCCCATATTTTTTATGGTCATGGCACAAGAGTTGCAGATATCTGCAGTAAAACTCTCCATTTTGTTATTTAAACTAATACACCTTGTACTTATACTAATACAGAGCTTTGACTAATGGCTGCAATTTTCAAAACATCCTGCAATGCTCTTGAATTAAAGATATGATGTAAAAATAAAGACCACCACAGAAAAACAGCTTGTGATGATCTGAGAGACTACAATTCTCACTCTCAATTAGTAGTTTTTACCAAGAGAATGGCTAGTTTTATTATAATGTGTAGGAATCTTTCAGTAAATTAAAAGTCGTGTGTTTTCAATGGAGATACTAATTTTAACACTGTAAGTTGGTGCTACAAGGAAACACCAGGCCATAAAATAAAGAATGGAAGTGAGGATGGAATAAACAGTGTTGTGCTAAGTAAATGACACTTTCCTGGCTCTTGTAAGGATTTAAAAGACCTAAAAAGCAAAATGTGTGTCACCAAGACTGAAAAATAATTCATACTATTTGCCAATACAGGCTTTAAATACGTGTTTGGAGGAAGTCAAGAGGGAGCAAGCATCACAACACAAAAATTCCATGCCACATGTAAAAACAAACACAAGCACCCACGTAGAGAGGAAATCACATATTAATAGAGATCCAAGGTTCATCAGTCTCTGGGATCACTGTGGTTGAACAAGTAGTTTTTCAAGAGGGCACATTCCAAAGCTAGAGATGTTGAAAAAAATATGTGGGTGCTCAAAGGACTGAAAAGAGGATACTTCCACAGATTTTATCCTGAGCCCATCAACTCAGCTCTCCCATTCACTGCAATAAGCTTTGGATCAGGCTCAACATCCAAATACAGTCCTCACTCACTAAAATTGGCTGGTCACACTGGAAACTGTTTGGGCAAGGTACCCCACCCATAAACAGAGCGTTTGGGGATAGTACTGTAGTAAGCAACAAATAATTTGTCTCTTTGCCAAGACTAGGGGCTGTGTCTCTTACTTGTTCACCCTCTGAGACAATAAAACGAGGGCTATAGTAAGGTAATATCTCTGAAGCGATCTAAGAAGGAATGCCACATGAATGAGAAATAAGAGGATAAGGGTTCCTTCAATTTTGAAGTCTTAAGTGGAAGAAATTACTAAGTAACAGGGTACAGAGAGCCACTAGCAGATGGATGCAGTGTTTCCAACAGCTCTTTGCTCTGGGATCTTTTAAGTAGGAAGAACAGAAAGGAAATACAAACCTGAGTGTGGAAAGAGAGTTCCACTATGGGAATTGCCACATCATCTAGGTGGAAGACAAAGATATGCAAGTCCATTTGCAGGAGAAAGAGAGCATAAACAGAGTTAAGTGGATATTAATGAACACTAAACAAGGATGGTAAGCCTGCTCTGAACTTACAAATCACATCCGCATTAATACCAAATGAGTTCATTAAGATTAACATTATTATGATGAGTATCAAAGGGATTAAAAGAGATTATGGTAAATAAGAGAGTTAGATAGGAATGAAATGTAATTACCTTCCTATCTGGTTTATCTGTAGCTGCAGAGACAGACCCAGCATTCACTTCACATTGGAGGAACCTAACTCACATTTTGATCTGAAGTGTAATTTTCAGCAAAGCTGATCTCAACAGTTTGGGCTGAACACGGCCCAGGCATGTGCAGGATGAACAAAAGAAGGGTGGGAAGGTGAGAGCACAGAGAGATGGGGAAGGGCATGGGAGACTGCTTTGCCCCAGCACCCCCTCCCAAGTGCAGGAAACAACTTGGTTTTCCTGCCTGCTAAGTCCAAAACTTGATGAGTGGCCAGCCCCACGACACCTCTGTCCAAAACCTGACCTGCCATGATCTCAGCACACATGACACCAGCTCTGAAAGCTTCATCGGGCTTCACAAACATCAACCAAGTCTTCCAAAAAGGTTTAAGGGAAAGGTCTCAAGTTAGAGCTAGGAAAACTGAAGAATTCAGGGGCAGAGGGATCACATTCAGTGAAATAAAAACATGCTGTCTGATATTTACCTCTTGCTTTTGTACCGCAGTAACAGAGCATGCAGAGACCAGCTAAGGAGCACCAAATTATGTCTTAAAATCACACAGGTTATAGAGCTGCTAATGCACACAATCAGCAATGCAGGCAGAAATGTTACGTGGGATCTTGGTGGGGAAATTTACTGGGACTCGTCCAGCCAGGCTGTGCAAGGAGCAGATTGCCTTCTTCACAGGCCGACCACGCACAGTTGGCTCTCCAGTGCAAACATCACTCCCAAGCTCTGGTGTGTTTGGCCTCTGGTTTGTTTGACAGGTTACATGTGCTTCTGAATATATCTTCTGATGCTCATTTTCAGAGCACTGTTAATATTTCTCTTGGCTTCTGTTTAAAAATTAGGTCCCTAAAGATACCATCCTTCAATAAGAAAATCCTCTTGCCAAAAGATCCAGTTTCAAATGTGTGGAACTTGACTGTCAGGGCTGTTGACCTCTGACCATGAAGCTGCAAGTCCACTGGCAAACCTGCACATTGGGTCCCAGCAACTAGCAGCAGAGGAATCCAAATGGGCAGCTACTTTCCTTTTTTTTGTTGTTGTCCAAAAGAATGTGCATTTCAAAAGCACCTGTCAAGAACAACCAGAGCTGTCTGACTCTCACCTGGACAGTTATGCTTCATTACTTATATGCTTTGTTGCTTCAACAACCAATATACATACATACATACACGTACCTGTGTGTGTATGCATACAGAATTCACAACTTCAGCATTTGGAAAGAAGCTTTTACAACTGTTTTTCCTGTGGTGCTGTGTTGAAGTCAGTGAAGTAGCAGCAGTAAATTGTAACTTAGAGTTGCATTGCACTTCTGAAAGGCAAGAAAGATTTACATCTTTACACCTTCTACCTAACTTCACCGAGTGTGAATCAGCAGGGTGGGTAATTTGCGAAAGTTTGAATACACAGCAGGGTCATCAGACAGTCCACACTGCACAGAGCACCATGACTTCTCCTTTGCTGCCCTTCCAGACAGGTGACATGTTAATAGCTGATACCAGACAAGTGAGACTCTGATCCCCTGTGGAATGCAATCTGATACCCAATGACTTTCAGGCCACGCTGCACAACGTATGTTACACGTGTTTTTATAAAAGAAATAGCAGGGATGCATTTCTGCAGAGGAAAGATGGAGTGTGACAGTCTGTTATCATCTGCCCAGCATCTTGCCAGCATGGCTAGACACTATCCTAGGACAACACTGATGGACTTTTCCTAAAGTCTCCAGCCAGAAAAGGCAGGAAGGGAAAGAGTGAAGACAAGTCCATCCCAGCATCTAAAGCAGGCAGGCAAAGGGAAGAATCTACCATGCTTTATTCTGACGGTCTGTGGAGCTGCACTTCCCAACACTTCTAGGAGAAAGTATGAGTCAGAAATCCTACGGGAACTCCTGCAGCAGCACAGCTCCCTGCTCAACCCACACCTCCTCACCAGAGCACTGCGCAATCCGGTCCATATGGTGTATCTGCACTGCAACGTGGGCCAGCCCGGGTGCGGCCCAGCGCCGGGCTCTCAAATGATAAAGGTTTAGCCCCTGAGCAACTGCTGATGTTTGAGCAGTTGACTGAGGAGCTCGAAAATCACTTAGGGGCACTTAGGGAAAACCTGTGAATAAAGTGCAGGAATATAACAGGTCAACATAAGGTGGCTTTGCAGAGGGCTACCTGGGGGAAGGGAAGGCAGAAGCTGGCCACGGACTCATCTTGTTCAGAAAGTGAGCGGGAGGTTTTGCCACCAACCACAGAACAACGCTGTTTCTTATTTTGCTCAGTGAGTCCCCAGTACAGGTTGTTAAAAAAAAAAAAATATCACTAAACTCTCAAAAGCATGTTTAAGGCTGTCTTTAGTTAACCAAGCAAATCTGGAGTTCACTGCAATTCCTGGGGGTACCAATACAGTGCTTCCCTGAGAGACAAAAGTCCCCTTTGAAAAAGGCACTTCTGAGAGTCATCCCTTAGGAGCAGACATCTCGATGCAGAGTCCTCTGAGCAGAACGGGTATCCTCAGGACACCAACACACACCTGGTAGCTCGCATTCATCCCACACCTAAACACAACCAATGCCCAAGCACGGGCTTAGCGCTAAACTCTGTGGCCCACCCTAAGGGCAAAGTGCTCACAGTGAACTCGGGGAAGAGGTACCTTTCCTTGCTCCACATCAGACCTAGAGACTGTTAGCTATGTGGGGGAACAGACTGAAAGGTCTGCAGGGAGACTGACAGACTTAATAAGACAAGCGCGGTGCTCTGTCCTGTAAAGGAAATCCATGCAGGCAGGTGCCCCCAAAGCCCGGCAGTTCTGGAGAGCAGAACCGTGACAGGAGGGATCTGCTGCGCAGGGTCGGGACCTCCGCGGTCCCAGCAAAGGCAGGACAGCCACGAGCCCGAGGGAAGATGAGGATCAGAATCCTGCTGACAAGTGGTAGGATGCAAAGCTGCGGCTCGTTGAGATGAGCTCTGCAAACTGCCTCCCTTAAACGTTTTATTTTCTACAGCGGATTTCCAACAGTAGAAGCTTTTACTCGCTCTGCTAGGCAGAGACCGAACTGCTTTCTTCAAACAGTTTCAAATTCACCAGCCACGGTCGAAGAACCACCCCTTTTTGCCTCTCTTTTCTTTTTGCTCTCTCCGCGCTTTTTGTGAAAGAGACATCCAGTTTCAAGCCATTTAAAAAATATCAAAAAACCCCAGTGGAAAATAATTCGCAGCTGTGATAATATCACATTTTTTTAAATACCGTAATATAGTTTTACTTTTAATAATAAAAGATAAAAAAGGGGAGTCTGTGAATAATTAGAGAGTGCAGTCTGAAGCCAGTTACAGTCACTGCAATTGATAATAAACTTAAAGCCCCTTGACAGCAGGTAAATGCTTTGCAACCCTGACCCCCTTCCTCTCACATTACTTAACAACCCTGCAGTTCCAGCATTACATCACCGTCCAAGCGATTGGTTCCCGCATTTTAACTCTCTCCCTGTCTCCTCCGATTAGGAACAACATAATGATGGAGGGGGGGGACACCAAACCACAACAAACTACCAAACTTCTCTCAAGTTTGCTGTGCTCCTTGTTTGGGTTTGGTTTGGTCGAAAAAACAGCTTCTGCTCCTAAGAGCTGAGGATACACGCACCAGAAAACAAACTCTGTAGAAGTGGAAAAGAGTGGGAAAAGGGGACTCGGGAGGGGAGGACGAGAGGAGGAGGAGGAAGGCGAGGAGGAGGGGGAAACTATATAGAAATCAGAAAAGGAAAAGAAAATTAAAAACAAACCTCATGGACATCACTGAGCCTGAATTCCCTGCTGAGGTGCAGAACATGAGAGCCCTGGAATGAGTGTATGTAGAACTTGAGCCAAAGCTTAACTAGCCCGAGTGAGTCATATCCTTCCCATTTGATTCCCGTCCAAGCGATGATGTAATGCCCTGGCCCTCTCCCTCGCTCCCGCTCGCTGCACTACCTCCCTCCTCCCCTTTTCTCCTTTTTAGCTCAGTACTGGTGAAGTCACCATTTAAATCTGGCAGCGCTGAAGCAAAAACTTCAATGTAACCAAAACAGCCCCAGGCCAAGTTCCAGACGTACTGAGACTCGGTGGTGCAATTGCCATTGGAAACGAGTAAACAGAGAAAGAAACAGTGCTGCCTGCGAAGGGCCTGCGCAGCTGCCGGCCGGAGCGCAGGAAAACCCTGGGAGCAGGCACGGGGCTGACAGGACTGCCGGGGGATCACCGGGAGATCCTGCAGCGCTCCCGAGCCCGCGCCATCCGCGCTCCGGGAAGGTCCGGCCGCTGGAAGGGGAAGGAGATGGAGCCTGAGCTGCGGAGGGCAGCGGGGAAGCCGGGCAGCAGCGGGGGTGCCCGGGGCTCTGGGAGATGGAGAGCGCCGCTTTGCAGGTTGTGCCTCAGACCGGGATTTCTCTGCCTCAGCAGAGCACAGCTGGAATTGAGTCCCAGGTTTTTGAAGGAAAACGGCGGGGCTGTTTATTGCACCGTCCGTATGCCTCCGTATCCAAACACACAGGTGCAAGGCATCTTCTTTCCCCAGAACAGAATAAAGTACCAGAAAAGCCATACTGTGCAGCAAGTTTAGAACTAACTCACTGCTGTGCTGCTCTTATTGCCTTTCCGGTGTTTCCCTCATAAGTCTGGTTTATTTAAGCGTAAAGAATGTTCCTAAATGGAACTTCTAATAAACTTTTACGCACGCAAGGATAAGCTATTGTGGTGTAAAGTGCTCTGCCTTGTCAAAGTGCTCCTGATGCTAAATGCTGCAGTGGCTGTGGCTGAAATACCTCTTATGTCCTCCCCCACAGAGGGCTTTCTTACTGTTCATAACTCCCAATTGATTGTAGCAATGCCGTACCAAGCAGTTGGTCCACAAAAGAATGCAAAACCTAAGTAATAATAATAATAATAATAATAATAATAATAATAATAATAAATGAAAATGTCTAAGCACACATAACATCCCTAAGCAATTCAAAGACTAATAGTTTTGACATCCAACTGTGGATATAAGTATTAATGACACGTGAAACACCATAGACGTATCTGTCTCCTTTCTTTATAGATCAAGAATTATTTCACAAAGCCACTTCTCCTCATATCTATGAGTGAAACTCAGTTTTCCAACACTCAGTGGATGCACTTATGCCCCTCAAATTTAGAAAACAGTAGGAAAACAGGAAAGTCAGTGTGCTTCCTTTTCTTCCTTATGATGATGTGAGTTTATGGGAAATCAATTTCTATTGCCTAGCAGCATTTTACCACACTGGGGTTTTTTTGGGGTGGGTTCTTTAATTGATTACCGCAGCAGTGCAACAGAGATTATTAAAGTACCAAAGCCTCCTCCTGAGAATACTCTTACAGTTTTAAATTATTTTTAGAATATATATAGTGTCGATATATGGTTTAGAATATATATAGTGTTGATGTCTATGGATCAACACTATTAGCTTCTGTCATAGTTTGATCTTGAGTTCTAATTATTTATTTGCTTAAGATATACATGATTTTTACAGACAGAATGAGAGGAAAAGAAAACTAAGGGTTTGTCCTATTCAATTTAAAAAACCACAGTTCTCCACAGCAACCTGACCTGCTGGATGACATCCTCAATAGATACTGATGCTGCAGCCACTCAGAGTGACACCTTTATCAAACGAGGCAGCTCTGAATTAGAGGTGATCAGCCATAATTATTACTGGCGCCACTGAAGCCTGTGGCTTGACAGCATCAGATGTGGTTGTTATAAAGTTTGGTCCATTGTGTCAATGGCCTGTATAACTCATTTATGTCTGAATTACCAGCTATTGATTTTTTGTCTTCTGTCATGTAATAAAATAAAAGTTAGATCATTCCTAAAGCCCTCTTTTAATTCCAGCTTTGCCGATAGTTTCATTTTAAGCTTATCCCACTTTTCTCTATCCACTTAAAAAAATGAAAGTTCTACCCCTTTTTCTGTGCATGTCTAAGAGGTCATCTTCCCTCCTTCCTTCTTTTTATTTTGTCTTCTTACATTATGCTTCTGCTCATTCAGTTATCCACTGATATTGCTGTAAACTTTGTTTTGGGCCCAGGACAGATCCCCGTCTCAGAACACAGGAATGTGGCTACAGCTCAGGAATGACTTTAAATCCCCTTGTCCAGCTTTGCAAAGAAGCAAGATGCCACCTAAAGAGAAAAAGGATTACCTTGGGCAACTCAGGTTACTATGAGGCTGCTTGAGCATATAATACACCCATTCCTGCAGTCTTTGGGCCTCTTCTCACTCTTCTGAAAAACCCACACTTCTACCACTATAGATATTCGAAGCAAAACGCAACCAAAGAGATTATGTAGAAGCCACAGGGTAGTTCATTGTCCTCCTGAGGCTTTGAGGATTTGCTTCATAAGTCTTCTCTTTCCAAAAGAAAATTTTGTTCACCAGAAGCAATAGCAGACCTTTGCCCATCTGTGAGCATCTTAACCATAATATCACAGGAGTGAAAGGGTGTGCATGGAAAAAGGCCTTTCTAACTATTACTATGTTCATAGACACAGACTCAGAAGAATTACTCTGCTTTTAAAACAGTGTCTTATACAAGATATTTCTAGGAGTAAGAGCATTTCTGAAATGAACAAGAAAGATCAAAGCAGTCTGAACTGCATTTCTAAATTACATGTTTACGTTGAAATCCTATTTCAAGAAATTGTTTTAAAACAGACATCATACTCCAAAGGAGTTAAAAACTTATTTGTTCTTGCTGATGGGAAACCAAAAAGTTCTTTCCAGGCAGGTATTTCCAATGCCTATTGATTTTTTCCTTCCCCATAACAGGAAACACAGTTTTCCCCTTTTCCTTCCTGTGACAGAGCAGTTAATGATAAAGAATGTCCTGTGCTCAGAGGAAATTCCACTTGCATGCAAGAGCTCCCTCTTTATCTGTTTACTGGTCTGTCTTTTCATTCTCCCCCCCATTCCAACCCCAGCCTTAAATTTCCATGTTCATCAAGAATAGGGCTGTTGTGATGAGAGTTATAGGATGTTTTAATTCTAAAGGGAGCCTCCTTCAAACTAGGGCCCTGGCCAGGACAGTTATGACTCCAGCTTAGCTGTCTAGTTCAGGAATTCTTGCAACACCCTCCCTGCAGAATGTTTCATCCTTGGGGAAAGGGTGGTGGGGCACACCACAGATGTTTGGTGTAACTGAGACTTGACAAAAATCACTCCTTCTGCTGAAAGTTTCCAGTCTTAACAACCAGAAAGCTCTGACTTTTAAGAGTCCAAACGTCAGAGTGCACTGGGATTATCCCAAATGCATATTGTAAAAAGGAACTGGGTGTACTGCAGTTGAGATTGAGGATGGACAGATCACAAGTCCTACACACATTTTAGGTGAGTGTGTCTCATCCAGCCCTTGAGACTGACTTTTGCCTATGTCAATCAGTTGCCCAAGGCATCAGTAAAGGCCCTGTGGATAAAAGCAGCATAACCTGATTATTTTTTTCCTCCACTGCTTGGCACTTAAAGAGGCTTGATTAAGAAAATATTCTGTAATAATGGTCCTGCACTCAGGAAAGTCTCATTTTCATTCTGACATTATTTTTCATTTCTAACCCAAGAGCCTTGCAGTCCCTGTGGAATTAAAGAGGCCAGATAATTTCAAGGTTAAATAAGCTTTAATGACTATCACATGTATGGAACCTTAAACCCAGTATTAAAAATTATTTTTTTAAAGTGGCATCTCTTCCTTTTTTAATCTAAAATAACCATCCAGGTGGTTTCCTAAGGATTTCTTTGCAAATTGTTTCCAGTGAACCTTTTCAGTTACAGACCACTGCAAACCCATGTGGTGGTATTCAGCATTTAGTTCAACTTGGGTGTCCCATGTTTTTGTAGTGGACAGAGGGACTGTCTACACAAATGTCTGCACAAGGGAAGCTGTCTGTCCAGGCTAGTTGTCACTAGCAAGGACATAAAAATGTAAATATCCACAGTTTCAGAAGAAACTAAAGTAAAGCAATGCTAGGAGTGGATTCTTCAGGTTACTCATAAGGAAACGGGATACATGTTCCCAGGTCACTTTGGTTCTTCAGAAAAAGACATTTTTTGTTTAAGAAGACTCAGATCAAAGTGCTCAGCATTGAGCCGTATCAAAGGTTTTCCTATGAACTCTCCAAATTGTAATAAAATAAAGTATCTGGAAATATCCTTTGTAAGCACTGCCCCAGATTTATTGAACATAAGCACTGGACTGGACGAAATCTAAATGAAACCTGGAACAAAGATCTCCCACTCTCACACACATGCTCAAACATATTGCTCTGAAAATATTTAAGGAAGAAGAACTGCCAAAGTTTGGGTCCAACTTCTCTGGAGACAGAAATGTGCAATGGGCATGATGGCCAGTAGACTTCCTCAACACATTTTGGCAATGAATCTTCAAGAATGATCTCAAGAAAAACTTTCCCACAAAGTTTTAAGCACATTGAAGCTACTTGGGATCATGGGGGGTTTATGCTGGGAGCATTCAACTACTAGGAAATAGAATAGCCTGCTTACTTTATACTCACCAAACAGCCATGGGCCAGTGGCAAGTGGCAAGTGGCTGACCTGGAAGTGAAGAGCTTTGTATCCAGTTACATATCACTGAGTCATGCAGTGTGATCAGCCTCCTCTTTTATTGTAGCTGTAAACCACAAATACCCAAGACAGATAACATAGCAATTTATGCAAAATAATTAATAACATTTTACATTTCAGTAGAACCTTCTACCCTGAAGGATCACAAAGCATCTTGAAAGACACATGGTGCAATTAACCCCCAACATGGGAGATCGCAGCCAGCCAGCCGATGGCACAGGAGTGTAGAGGGGAGATGTTGACTAAGGACAGAAGCGAACAGCTGCAATTAGGTAAAAAACACCGTGTAATCTTTGATATTCGTGCATAATGAACAGGAGGTTCCCTTCCCCCACTGCAATTCTAATTACTCAAACAGATAATTAGTATGGGCTGGTCAAAATGTGGAGCCACTGCTCTTTTTAGACTTGCTCAGAGAAGATTTGCCATACATCTACACTAAATATCTTGACCCTAGAGCTCAAATATCTTAATCTTTAGTTAGAACTCTACAGGTTTTGTCTTGGACACAGTGAAAACTTTATCACATATAGCTGCATCTCAAAGATTGCAGCAGGAAAAAGGATCTGGTTTTGATGCTCTTTCATTTTACTTCTAGCAGACAGAAAAGTAAGCTGAAATAGCAGAATTTGGATTCAAAGAGCAACAATATGTGCTATAATTGAAAATATTTTCTCTGAAGTACAGTATGGTAAGCACTGAAAAATAAATAGTAGAGCTCTAAAACAAATTTCAGAACTGAACCAAATTTTATTCTTCCCTTAAACTGTCATCTCCATGCATTTTTGTTAGCTTTCATCTTTATTTTTCAGCACAATAGCAATAATTAATGTTCTAATGAAGTTTTTTTTTTTAATAGGCAAGTGTCTGGAACTCAGTTCCAGCTGGAAAAGGGGAGCACTCAGACTCAGATCAACCTCATTAGAGCAGGACAAATTCAGTGTTATTTAATAAAAACATACAGAAGATAACTTGTTTTAAGATACGCCCTCTTTTGTTAGTAATCCAGCTAATAGTGCAATATTTCCTCCTTGAAAATTAACAGCTATAACAGTCCACTAGGAAATTTTTCTGGACTCTTGCTGAACAAGTCTTGCTGAAATTTTTCTGGACTCCTGCTGAACAAGTCTTGCTGACTTAAGCTTTGGAGTTCCATGAATTACAAGTAGCCAAGTAATTCTGTTGATCCTGGTTCATCCTCACACACAGGCTTTACAGCATTCAATAACTATCAGGATGATGAAAATTCATTATGCAGGAGGTACTATTTTCAACTTGACTTTATCCAAGTATCTGAAATTACTTGACACCTAAACGCCAGCCTATTCTTGTGCAAATTAGAATTTTTTATTGTTTCGTAAAAAAAATCACACAGGTCTGCAGCACAGAAACTGAGATGCAGCCACAACCAAGGGCCAGCCTGCAGATCCCTGTTTGCAGTGACTCTTGTTGAAACATACTGTGATGTAAAGTTTCCAGTGTTACAAGTCAGACATAAGACTTAAAACTCTGTATCTGATAATATAAAGCTATTACATTGTTAGATATTTTAAAAGGAAATCATTAAAGTATTTTCCTTTTTTTCTTTTTTTTTTTTTTTTAATAGGAGTAAACCAGGAAATCCATTTCAGTTTCTTTCATAGGAACTTCTCCAGCCACAGAATCATTATCTGATAGACCCTTTCTGAAATCAAGTGAGGTCCATCTGTACCCACTTATGATTTTAGGATTTACATACTTGTTTAGTCTTCCAGCGCTTTTCTTCTGAAAAAAAGTATGGCTATCTATTAACTCCAAACATATTAAAACGAAACAGATCTCTTGTAGACACTCAGATAAATCCTTTCAGGACTGACTTGAAAGGATCAGAGTCAGAGTTATACCACTAGTTTTACTGTGATGCTAAATGAAAGAGAAATAATTTGTAGCTTAACTTTCACATTCTGTGGTACAGGATGATGCTTTAGTTTCAACATCAGTTTCTATGAATGAAAACATACAACTTTTCCATTCTTGCGTAAAAAAACCCAAACTCTGGAGTAAAAAAGTATCTGTACATACTCTGAAGTACACAGTGAGCGTACTGCTTCTACTAGACTTACAGTCTTCTGCTTGGATACCCTCTAACACTAGCTTGTTCCTGCTGCTGTACAACCCCAAATGGTCCTGCTTGTCCTAGTGACTGCAGCCCATACAAATGAGGCACTTCTGTAAATTCTGTATTGGAAAAAGTGCACCAGGCCGAAAAATAATCCACAGCTTGATTTAAAGAAAAACAGCAAACAAACTAAACTTTAAAGTTGTTTAAAGAGAAAAAATATATTTATTATGGAAACAGGATAAACATTAAAACAATGATGACTAACTCATCTGAGAACCTGCAGAGTTCACTCTAGCCCAAGACATAAGTGAACATTTCTGTGATTGTAACTGAATAGTTTTGATGCAAGAGAGCAGCCCTTCAGTCAGTTTCTCCTTTTAGCTGATATCTGTCCCCTCAGTTCTGAACTTTCCAAATCCTCAGCCTTTACTCTTCCTCTCTTGTCTGCCCAAAACTTTATCTTTCTTTCTTCCTTTCGAGTAGAATGAATTTAATTTCTTAAGATTTAGAATTCTTCTACTGTCTTAATTCCTAATGTTCAAGCTTTTTTGTGTTAATCATTCTTCGTGGAATGCCAACCTGAATTTAGCTTGAAAACACTTCAGGGCTGATATATTCCTGCAATTGCTTCATAACCGGAACATATGTCTCACCACCCTGCACGTCAATAGTTGCAACATCATTTTCTCTGGCTTTTACCAATGTAATTGTACCTCTTTCATATCTGCCCAGACTCCTGCTGCAAGGACCTTTTCCCAGCCCTTTCTGCTGAACGTGTCAACCCTCTCTGTGTATCCCTTAATTACCTAAGTTTTCCTCCTGCAACCTTCCCTGCCTTCGTTATCATGCTTTCATCAGTATTAAAAGTTAGATCCAGATAAATTCATCATGCCATCTCACATTTCCCATCCCTTTTGGAAAGCCATCTTCCTGATAAGTGTTTTTTACAAGTACTAGTTCCTAGGAAATGAGCAAATGATCACAGAAGCTTGCTGCCACTCCATGACCATTTATTCCGATCCATGAGCCCTCCTCCTACACAGACATTTCCAGATGATGAGCTCCCAGCTTCTTCTTCTGCTTCTAGAAATTTTTATTAGTCCCCCCAGGCACAGCCTTGCATTTTTAAATACTGAATTTCATTCCATTGCCATTACTTCAGTACTCAAAGCTCATCCATGTTTTTTGGGTTGGTTTTCCATTTTTGTTTTCTTTTGTATGATATCCAGGTCTGTCTCAGTATTGCCAATGTCTCCAAAGCCTGCGTCACCAGCAGGACTTGACATACTTTCACTACCATCATTAATGAGAACATAACACTAAAGCAAATCGGGACTATACTGGACACTGTGTAGCTCCACAAACAGCCTCCTCCTTCAACACCACACAGTTCTCTCCCCCCCCAAGCAAACTCATCTTAAAGCACATTGAGTGAAACCTACCTGTCCTATTTCCTAGGACAGACTCCTCCGCATTAGCTGCAGTTGTTGAGCAGTCTGCAGCTGTCAGCAGCTTTTACTGAGTGGGGATTTGTCAGAGCGAATAGCAGGGCAGGACAAAGATTACCCTTATTTACAGGTTCACTCTCAGCCCTGCCTGAAACTTCTCTTGGCTGACAGAGTGCAGTAAGCAACTTTTTGTAAAAAAATTAAAGAGGAAAAATGTTTTAATTACAATGGAGATAAGTAGTTACATTAATACTACTAGAATATTTAAGCAGTATTTCAGATGTCTGCTGGCACTCAGCACGTTTTAGAGAGGAATTTTACATCTGTGCTCCACAGACCCGAGAAACTGCCTGCACTGCGTACCATTTTGCTCCAGTTATGCTTGTTATTAGGCAGTGTCATTATGTACAATTTTCAGTGTTCCTAAAAGGGATTTCAGTAATGTCACAGGAAAAAATGGATGGTTTGTTTACTTGATTAATGTCGTGATCTGTGATTACAAATCTGTCTACTGTTGCTTTCACAGGAAATTATTTCAAGAACTTCACTTCTGGGTGTTGCTTAACATCCAGCACTGACTCCACTATAAACTCATACACATGATTTATCTGGTGGCCAGCATGTGTGGGAGGAAAGATCTAGGAGTCTGACAAAACTCTTTACTCCCTCTAACTTTCAGGCCATCAGATGTAGAAATCTAAATTATTACACTCCTAAGCCTGTTTGTAAATCCTCAGTGAATGCCAACAATTAATATTGACCTAAGTGGGTGCAAAATGAAAGTGATTAGAAACATCTTTTTTAAAAAAAAATTATATGCACATATTTTACTCGCTTTAGATGTTAAACCAGCTGATTACATCATACCAACACAGTAAAAATTACTCTAAGGTAACCTAGGAAACTGTTTTTACTAAATAACAACTGAGTCCCTTCATTTAATCTCAATTCACACAGCAGACAAGTTCAGCTGAGTCTCCCTTCCCAGCGATCTCCGTCGGTTTGCTCGGAGCGGCCGGGATGCTCTCGCCGTTGGTTCAGAGGGCAAAGCTCTCTGGAGACCGCAGCAAGGCTCTCAGATGAGGGGCCCTTGTCTGTTGGATGTGCTATTCTTGGTGGCTTGCCAGCAGCCCCAAATTTGGCAAGGTTCAGAGCACAAGTTACAGTCTGGTTGCTTGATTATCATGAATGTTATTATTTTTATTGGTCAGTTAATATGTCTTCACTTTCTCGTGTTTTTATTTTGCTTTGATTGTCCGTGTTAGCTATTCTGTCTCCAGCCTAAAGACACATAAAGGTGGGTAGCCCTCACTGTCATCACCTAACTTTTACCCAGGACAGCTTCGAAGATTCTTGGTCCTCTATATTTTGGAGTCAAGTCAGAAAATTTCTATTCAGTTGCATCTCATTCCTTAGCTGGTCAGAATTTCCATAGTGCTCAAACAAAAACATATTCGATATTTGCAAGTACAGTAAAAGAAATGCAAGCTGCAGCTACCCAAAAGCAGCTCCAAGGATTTAGTCAATCTAGAGCCAAAGCAAAACCAGAATTAATTCTAGGTTGTGACTGCTTTGATTTCACCTGCCTCTTTCTTGTGCTCATAATACTCATATGTAGGGGCAAATCTCTCAAAAACACACATCTAGATAACAGATACTATCATACACAAAGCATTATGCATATCTAATAAATGTGATTATGTAAAAAGATAAAGTTGACTTTTTTAAAAGATGCAGAATGAATGACATGAAAACTTATGTTGACAGTTATATCTTCATTTTCATTCTATCTCCCCTTTTTAGTTAATTTTTAAAACCTCCAAAACTTTCCCTTTTTAAGCTGAAATATAGCAGGCCTGGTCTTTGCCAGATAATGAATATTTTTTAAAATATTTCCTTAAACAATTTTGTCTGTCTTGAATAAAGATAGCAAAACGTGTAAAAAGTGTTTCAGTCAGATACCCTGGGAACAAAGTTGAACTTTGCCATGCAAGCAGTCCACTAAAAAATGTTTAAAAGGGCATTGATAAAAATTAGATTTTATTTGGTGAAGCCCTTCAAAGTTGTGCTTTCTTGAGGTCAATTATATTTTCCCCAGGTTTTCTCACTAAGCTTGAAATCATACACCTAAGAAAAAACAATTCCATTTTTCATTTCAGCTAACCTGGCTTCTATAAAAAATTTATAGAAAGAAAAAGGTCTGTAAAGTGCAGCATACTAGTGAACTTAGAAAAAAGCACAGATGAGAGATGGGCTGATGCACTGTCTGAAACACAGCTCAGCTCATTCACAAGAAATGTTTTCGTATAAGAGCTTTCTGTTTTGTCTTCTTTACACATATATTTGATCTAACCTATTGGATCTCCTCGTCTATGATACCAATCTTATTCTTCCTGTTCTCACTCAGCCTACTCTTGGCTACTTTGTGACCTTTGCAGTTCTGCTCCCTTCCACCCCTCTCTTCCCTTGCAATAAGGCTCCTTGAAGCCTCATTCTTCCTGAGCAAAGCCTCCCAACTTAGTGCACCAGACCACTGCTCTGCCTTTCTCAAATCCCACCCAAGTCACGTCTTTCATATTGCCTCTCTGCATTGAGTTAATAAGAAGCAAAACCAGCACAAGGAAACATCTGAGTTATCTTCTCTGCCTAAACGTATTTCCATTGAGCTAAGCTTTCTTTCCTCCATACAAATCTGCTCTTGCCTCTCACTCAGTAGCCTTGCAAAGAAAACTATAACATTTGAAAGTAGCCAGGCCCACTGTAACTTTTCAAACTGCTTTTTAAAAAAGCTTTTTTTTTAGTGTGTGCCAGGTAGCGTAGGCAGCAGGCAAAAAATGGACTGAAGGGTCATAGAAGGGAGGTAAATAGAATAAAATAGTATGGATCCTTTCTTTCATCAGAATAGTTTTAATGACTGATAAAATTCATATGGTTTACAGTCTAAACTGTTGCTAAAAATGTTTTTCAAACATTTACCACAAGGTGCCAGCAGTTCTTTAATGCTTTTTTATTTTGAATTCCTGCTGCTCACACTCAAAGCAGGGGTAGAGTGAGGCAAAGACTCTAGATAAGGAAGTCATAAGTGGTATTAATGCCAGGATCAGAGATTGTTCACAGAAGACAAGACATATTTTAGGGCTAGTACCTCTAAAAGAGACCAAAAAAAATTAATGTCAAGTTTTGTAGTTTGGACAGATGTGTAAAGCATGCTAGCTTGTAATTGTTGGGGTTTAGCTGTACTTCTAAAACCCGATCAACTGTAATAGTCCACCCTATAGTGAGGATACTCAGCTACCAGTGTCTGCTTTGCCTAACTCTTATCCCCTGCAAAAGTTAGAGAGAGGAAGCAAATATCACATACAATATAGCGGCATCCACTCTCTTAAGTTATAACTCTTCCTGATATTGGAAGACTTGGACACTACTGCTGTAAGTTACCTACTGGAGGGGGTGGTGCGTTGCCTAGAATGAGAAAATGAGGTGTGTTATTGCAAAAACATCTACCATTTGTGAATTTATTAATAATAAAATATCAGTAAGGACTTACTGCATTCAAGTTGACCATTTATATTCCAATTGATGTAACCTGTACAATGTTTATCCCAGTATTCACTTCTATTAGATTTAAACCATGTTGTTGAAATTTAGCAACATTTAAGTATCAAAGCCAGACTTTCAACAGTTAAATCAGAATAATTCAGAACTTAAACAGCAGAACTTAAGAGCTGCCTTCCTGCTCTGTTTTATTACATTTTCAATGACACAGCTATATGTGAATGGTTATTATAAAAATTACCTCAAGGTATACATACATGTTATATACACTCCATTAAGTCTTAATATTTTATACATATGCAGCTCTTTCCACTCCGAAAGGCTCACAAAGCAATTTACAAACAATATATGCAGAACTAACTTGAGACATTTAATGCAATATGGTCTCCCTTCATAGAGATACATGACTAAACATCCCCAATGAGTAATATGGCCAGCAGCCATAACAGCCTCAGGCTGTGATCTGGTCTGCTCTCATAAGCTAAACAGGGTTGGTCTTGGCCAAATGCATTTGGGAGCCCTCCAAGGAAATCCCAGGGTGCTTCAGGAAGCAGAGCTGGTGATTCAGTAGGTGGCACACTTCCCCTGGAGTCAGCTCTGAACCAAGGATTCCAGCAGGAACCTTGGTAGGTGCAGCACCATTAACCAAATGGAATTTTAGGCAGGATCCTCTGCTGAGATGGGTCATTTGTCACACTGTCATAATTTATTAGTGATGCTGTGGATTCCACAGTTAAAAACAATCTTCTCTGCAGAGTTCCCTTGGTTTGGATAAGCTGAAAAAAAATTATTTCTAGCTTTTTCAGTGGCAAACATTGCGTTTCAAATGGGGACCATCTGTAAGTGTTGCTGGACTTCTTGGTGTTCACAAGTAGGAAATGAATTTTTTATTTCCTACCCAAATTTTTGAACACAGGTGTATGAATCCTTTCCTTTGCTTCAGTAGGTCCCATTGGAAATACCACATCCACTTTTAGGTACTGTTCCTAGCTAAAGGGGGCATCAGGCAGAGGAGAAGCCTTGGGACAGCTGGAGAAATACTCCGAAATCTAGAAGATGACTAAGGATGGACTGAGCAACCTGGTTGTTCTATTGAAGACAAGGCAGAGGTGAACATAATGAATTTTCAAATACACAAGAGACTGACAGACAGAAGAAATAATATCTCTCTCCATTTCTATATTAAGTAGAATCAAAAACAAAAGGAACTTTTGCTTTTGCATCAGGGAGGGTTTGGGTTAGACTGAAAGAAAAACTTGTCTCAAAGTGAATAGAGTTAAGCACAGCAATAGGATGTCTGCTCTACATTTCTGGAAGTTGTCAAAAACACATTAAAGATATTTCTGTCAGAAATGATGTAGATGTTACTTAATCCTACTTTGGGCAGAGCACTGGATGAACACTTGAAGTCCCCTCCAGCCATATAGCTCAATGATTCCATAATTTTTATGAAAGCAAAATATTTATAGCTTTGGGATTACAGATTTCTTCCTATTTATATTAACTCTAAAACAATAATTCCACCCCACCAAAAAAAGCCTAAAAGACATGACATTAAATAGGCTTTAAAAACTGTGCCACAGTTTTTGGGGGATGACTGCAAAAATTTCCCATTCTTAAGATTTCTAAGCAAGATTCGGTTTGCGATCTGGCTCACTTGGCTTTTTCTTTACATAGATGTAACCAGTGTTTTCCACCATTCTTTCCTCAAAAAGTCCCAGGGAAGATCTGAGTTTCACATCTAAGTCAATAAACAATGCCACAAACAACGAAACATGTATTCATGTTTGTGAAAGTGTCAGCTTCTTTTTTATTTGAAGAAGAAAAATGGGAAAATATGGTAAAGGGGGAAAGGACGACATGCCACAATGTTTATGTATGACCTCAAGAAATACACCAACTTTTCCTGGGAGTTTTCTCATCAGCTGGGTACCAGTTTAGCTGCTAAATTCAGGGCAGTTTGGATCACCCTCCTGGAACTTAAATGATGGTGCTGGTATTAGCTGATTACCCTTTCAGCTGACAGGGCCTCTTGCACCCTGCATTAAAAAGCCTGGGGATGAACATACTCCCAGAAAATACATTGCTACAGTCCAGGTTAAACTACCTTGAAACTATCCTTCCTTTCTCTGTTGATTCTTTTTTGTTCTCTTTTGAACAAAGACCAAAAAAGTATAAAGTTACTCAGTAATAAGGATGGTTGGGGGGAAAAGCTTTTGCCAAGTTATTTTGTAGGGAAAGCCGTGTGGGTTGATTGCTGTCACACTGGAGGGAGATGAAGAGGCAGCATGAAAATGTAATAAGAAGAAAGGTTTAACACAGCCTGAGCAGTGCTGGCATGTGGCCCTGAGAAAAAACACACTCTTGGGTTGGGATGCTGAGTACAGGGGTCCAGGACTGCAGAAGGGAAGGCATCCTTGGTCCTTTGATTGCTCCCCATGCTCATGCAAAAAGGACCTAATTTCCTGCAATAAATACATACACTTCAAAATATTCCTGATCCCTTCAACAAGTCCTTTTCTAATTCCAAACTACAGCACAGCCTCCCTGGTTTTGCTTGGCAGTCCGTGGCAAAGCAGAAATAAATCCTGAATGTCAGGATTTTTTAATAAACATAACCTTTAAATGAGTTTTTCCTACTATTTAAGAAAACAGTTTCAAAATGCATATAGGACAACATGTATCTGTTAATCTCCTTTCTTTGTTCACAGGCACGTAATCTTATTTGTTAGAAAAACAGGCTCACAGCAGAAAGCATAGTTTATTCTTCAATGAATGGCTCTTAACTAAGATTTACAGTACAGACAGATTACAAGTTTACTTTCTCCACAGAGTGAAGCACAGAATTGAGCCTTTCTAAACAAAATAGTCAAACAATTCAAGAGTGTAAAGAAAGAAAAGTCTCTCTTCTTGGCTAGACAGTTTTGATGCCTTAATGTTTGTAACATTTTAACAGCTGTGGGAAAACTGACATTAAAAAAATACTCAGCCCAGAAACAAGGTCTGTGTACAACATCTTTGAGCTCTTATATTTTATTAGCAATTTGGATTCATTACTGTTTTAAGGAGGAAGGAAGGAAGGTAGATGTTTCTGAGAGCTGTTTCTCTAAATGTATTAACCAGAGATTTCCAGGCACAATTTAATATAACACAACTCAATCCTTAAAAACTGGCAAAGGGGTGAGATGTCACCATTTATCCCTTCATTGAAATTCATGCTCTAACACAAGAGGTCAAAGCAGGTATTTGAGCAATCTTCCTTATGAAAATGAGATAACCTCCTTTCATCCCAAAGCCTGCCCTGATCTTGCTCCCCCCTCCCTTCCATCCTGATGCCAGGCAGCAGCTCACGGGTACCACTCTGTCACCTTCCTTTTGAATTATGATGCTCTGAAGGAGTGCTGTAGTATTTAATAGCCTGAGATCACAGGCTCTCCTGACACACTACTTAACCAGGTTCTGCCTTTCGTTCTGTGTGCTCATTATTTGCACATGGTCTATGACATCCAGGAAGAATATGTTATCACACAAGTCCTCTCTTCTCCCACTCTTTGCTCTTCCATTATATTTATCTCCTTTACCTAACTGGTTCTTGTCTACACTGTCAATTTTGTAAAAAAAAAAAAAAAAAACAACCAAAAAAACTAAAAAACCAAAACAAAACAGAACAAAAAAAACTTCCCAAAAAACAACCAACAACAAACAGCATTTGGGAAGCCCTGCTCACTAATATTTTAGAAATCCTAAAGTGACCTTTAAGCTTTCAAACAAACACTGAAGCCTGAAAATGACACGTTCTGAAGCTCAACAGTCACCTCCTGATTATACCATTAGAAATCCCTCAAAGTCTGTGTTCAGACTTCATCAGTCTCAACTAGTCAGACCTCAGGGTGGAGAAATGGACATGATGAGTGTTCAGAAGTATTGTACAGGGAGTCACTGAGAGAATGTCTTGTGGTAAGAGAGTTTTAGGGGAGTAATTCTGCTTAATTACAGACATTGAAGCTGTGCTTTTGGGACTGAAATAAATAAGGTAGTTAACAAGCCAAGACACAAAATGCACCTCTTTTGCCCTTGTAGACTCTGAGATCCCAATTTTGTTACACTTTAATTGGCTTTTTTTATTTCTAACATCTAGATTTCTCTCCTCGTTAGAATAGAACTAAATAGCAAAATGTTATTTTATTATTTGACTATATTATAAAATCACTTTTTCCTGAGAAGGAAGGGTATCAATTATTCCTTTAAGTAAGCCAGACAGCTAACACAGAAAAATACTCTGCCTTTAAAAACAGTTTTCATTCAAACCATGGGTATCATATCCTCTTGTGCTGATCACAGAGGATCCCCTTCAGGGAAGACCACAGCTCTGGATCAAGCAGCATTGGTGAAGCCCTTAGTGGGACAGTCCTTAAAACACCAAACAGCCCTAGGAAATAATCCACATCCAGAGGAACATCCTCTCAGGTTGGCAACTAATGTATCAGTTAACAAACTCACTTATTTTTCAGAATATAAATGTCACTTCCTGTGTCAATGGTAGTTTAGGTTGTTACATTCAGCTTCTTTCAGAATTGTTTTCAGTGAGACTGAGTATAGTGTTAAACTTCTAATGGCTGCTAGACACTTAAATACCTGAAATGGTGAGCTCTTTATACCTGGAAGAAGTTCTGCAATTAAAGCAGCCAATAAAACAGGTATTCCTACATTTATCCACATTATCTTCGTTTTGTGTGAATGCCCACTGTCCCTCAAATGAACTCATTTTTGTAAATGAGAAATGTTTACTTCTTTGGCTTCAACATCTATCCCCAAATTAGGCAGAGGATGTAAGATCAGACATATGGACAGTTATTTTAAATCTTCCCCTTCAGCTCCAAATCAGAAGGAAGCAGTTTCACAGCAGCCTTCCCAATGAATCTCCATCACACACCTGACTAGCATCTGTTCAGTACCCTACAGAACAAAGACTTGGACAGAGCATCAGACTTAATGCCCCTCACAGAAGCCTCTCTCACTGCTCTCAGCCCAGCTGAGGGGCATTACAAAATCCTCTTCCCCACCTTCAATGCTAAAATATTTTCTCCCTCACTAATAGCCAGAGAGACCTTAAGTATCGTGCTCAAATTGCCTTAATCTCCTCTGCTATCACCCTTTAAAATTAATGCTAGTGGCTGGCCCCTGGCAAAACAACAGCGTTTTAACTCAAACTTCCATGCAATAAATAGCTCAGATTTCCTTTAAAAGAAACACATACACACAGCAGACTAGAGGTGCACAGAAGTTTTATGCATCTAGCAGTTTTTACATATTCCACTGTTATTCATTTAAAGCTGACCGAGTGGTCCTCAGGGGATGGCATGCACAAGCATAACATTATAAGTGTTAATAGGAAACGGATCTGAACAAAGAACCGCATTTCCCCATTATATTGTGTTTCTGCTTTAGTACATCATGTTAGTTTCCTTCACAGCTGGCTGGTTTGCCTGTTGTTTCAGGGACAACTATCATTTGCTCATAACTTTCCTTTTTTTCACTGTATTTTATATGCATGTATAGGCATGTGGGATTCTTGCTGTGGTTTTTATCTAAATGGATTATCTTACAACACAGTTTTGAAAGTTCATTACATAAAATGGATAGCAATTCAAAAATAACAACAGAAATATATGACCTGTGCTGCCATTCTAGAGAAAAGAATAAAGTCCAATCAGTTTTCTGTGACCAGAAAAATAAATCCATTAGCTGGTTTTTAATATAACAAAATAGTCAGAAGGGTGCAAGGCAAATTCTTGCTATTTTTATAAACCCAAACTCACTTCAGTAATATTCTGGTGTTTATGTTGGAATAATTTCCTCCCTCCCAACATGTATGCAATTTGTCCTGCAGAATATCTTTACCCTTCTAGTGATGGGGGGAAAAAGTCCTTCAAAATAAGCTAAAAGAACACCAGAACATGCACTTTGGGAACTGTTTTGTAGAAAGTCAGACTGAATCTCCTGTGGACATATTTTTACATACTCCAAAGTAGCCGGCAGGCATGCACGCCCCTGGTGCTCCTGCAGTTGTGTGAAAATCTCTTGTGCAAGCTCTGATGGAGTCCACACACAGGAAGAACTCTGCCTGCTCCTTCTCCAAATGCAAACAGGGCACAAGCCTGAATTGCTTGCTCACGGAGGAAATGTCTAAGACAGATATACAAGGCCAACTGTGTACCCACAAAACAATGATTATGTTTCCATACTGCAATATGTGATGTCTCTGTTAAAAAAAAAATACATAAATTTTTTCAACTCAAATACTCTTGTAGCTGCTGGTTTTTCAAGAAATGGGCACCACCCTTTCCCACTGCACTCTGCAGTGAAGTTACACCCAGAGCATGACATTACTGCAGTTACTTACTCCCAAACATGCACCATGTCAGTGTGCAACTTGGAAAAGAGAAAGGTCTTCCTTATATTCAAAATCTGTCTAACTAAATAACTAACATTTGTAAAACCACATTTGCAGTAACGTATTTGTAGCACCACATTTTCACAGAAGAAAGATTTATTTCAGCCTCTACAAAAGCTCTACTAGTGACAACAACTCCCAGGCTCTTCAAAGCAGCATTCAGTCTCTCTGCCCTGTTTCAGCTTCTTTAATACTCTGTAAAGTCCAAGGTGTATACTTTGCATGTTCCTTGCTCCTAAAGTTCAATTTTCTTAATAAGGCATGACTGCCTTCAGGATGACAGCTTGTAAAAATCACTTTAGGGTAAATTTCCCTTTTAAGGAAGCAGCTTATCCACTCCTTTATCTTCATAATATGTACATCCCATCCCTTCAGGCAACATTTCTCATCAGCAGCATTTCCAATTCCTCACATCTGCTTCTCAAAGAAATCCCAGCCACATCAATCAGCCTCATACATGCATAGACTAGGCAAAGACATTTGTTGTGCTTTCTGAGTATTGTATCAGGAAAGATACTAACCTATCAGAAAAAGATATTAAGCTAGTAATACAAGCATTTCATCCTCACTGTCCACTAGACACCATGGAGTCTGCCTCTGATCTCTAAAGAACCCATGCCAATACTAATAACAGTGTGGGTAAGGGATGGTTAAAAACATTTTATTAAATTTGGGGAGAGGAAAGAAGCTTTAAAAAACTAGAACTTTTGTACTTTCTCATTTTCAAACAAAAATTTTGCTTTCCACAAGAACATCCTCATTTATTTCCCTAGCCCAACAGGAAATTAACACTGCAAAACTGTTGGGTGTTGAATGAGAAGTCAGATATCCCCCACTGCAATTTTTGGCATGGTTTTATTCCTGAGAAAAATACTTTTTTTTTTTTTTTTTAAATTAGAAATAAATCCCATGGTTGCACCACTCTCCTGAGACAGCCTGGCTGATACCACAGCTCAGATCCAGCTCAGGAAACTCTGCTCTCTGGAATAAGTTCTCCTAAAACTTCTAGCAGCTATTACTTCAGTAGATTATTACCTGCCTTGTATGCTACTTTGGAGCATTTGTAATGCTAACAGTGATACTATTACAGGGCCTGCAGCAAAAAATTGCTCATATTTCAGTGTCAAAGAGATCTTACAATAAGTATGCAAAGCTAAGCTGCATTTTTAAAAGTATTTAGGCATCTGAAGAATATAATACAAGTACATGGAAGTAGAGTAGAAATTTGCACCCAAATCAGCCAAAATAATTTTTTTCTTTTAATACCAGGAATCCATTACACTAGCAAGAAATCTTTACATCTGATGGTTTGATTTTGTTGTTTGGGTTTGTTGTTTTTTTTTTTTTTTTTTTTAATACATTTATTTGTAAAAGGCTGTCATAAAGCTTGCTTAATTACTGGTGGAATGATTCTAGAGTTCACTGTGATTTTAGTGAACTGCAGAATGGAGAAAGAAGTGTTTTATAGACCTTTCTAAATCCCTGCAACCTGACAGAGCAGCTACTTATCTGCCTGTTACAAAAGACATTCAAGCTGTGGTGGTCATTTTCAGCAGCTTGAGACACTTCATATTATAAAGAATAAGTAGCCAAGGAGCAAGAGGTTAGTGGAAAGAGGTGGTAGTCAATATTCTTCCTCTTTTCCATTACTTAGGCAGCTAAAGGACCAGGTAACATAATTACAGAAATGACACAGTATGCAGTGCATTGCTCAATATTCTGGCACTTAAGCCCAGACTATATGGGTGATGAGTTAAAGCCAGGATTACAGCAAAGTGACTTCAGCCCATCCTTAACTGCAAAGTGTACAATAATCTCATTGAAACCACATAATCTTGAATTTACCTATAAAAACAATCTTCACAGCAGAAAATTTAAAGGACACTGGCAAGTCGGTTAGGAAAGAATACTTTGAGAAAATGGGTAAGTCTTTGGCTATTTATCACCACACTTAATTGTACTTTTTGGAGGAGTCATAAGAAAGTTAAGTTAGGCACCAACTTTTTCAGACACAAAAAATCTAAGAGAGCAAATTCAGATATGCTTAACTTTCTGTGTAAGTACTATTTACTGAAGTCATTGATGAGACTTCTAGACAGAATCACAAGTTTGAAAATAAGATTTGATAGCTTCCCACCCCAGGCATTATAGAATCAAAATTCTTTCTGCAAGTCCTCTGAACTTCATACATTTTTCAGACTCAGCATTACAAATTCTCAAAAAGTTTCTCACCTTACAGGATGTAACATGAGCTAAACTAAGCATAAAATCTGAATCATATATTTTCAATGAGCCTTGGTACCTGCTTTAAAAATCTGACCCGAGCTTTGGTAATGTTTCAGACACTTTGCAATGTAGCAATTATATTTTTGGAGAAAAGCTGTAGGGAAGAAATGCAATGACAAACCCTCCATGCTATGCTCTGTAAATTTTCAGATTTGAGTTTCCTACAACTTGTATGTTTATAAGACAAAAAGACCTAAACATATTTAACAACATGCCTGTGTTTCTAGAGTGATAATTATCTCTAGTTTCATGATATGCCAATAGCATCAATATCCAGCTTTCCCTACAAGCATCTCTGTATTTTCCCAAACCAGTACCAGTTTCTGCCTCCATTTTTACCCCAATGCCTCAGAAAGAACTGATACTTTCACATGATGCCCAAGGACAAACCATGCAGATTACTTTTTTCAAAAGCATCTCCAGTGACAATGCTCTTCACAACTATAAGATACATAAACACCACCACATGTTAAGAATGTATGCTAATTATTCCCAGGGAGTTATGTTGGTTTTGTGTCAGACATAGCATATGTTACTAGGTCTCTATTATAGGGGCTGTCTACATAATGTGTTTTCTACAACACTACACACTCATAGTATTTAAAAAATTAGCAATATTTATACTTAAAATTTGTTAACCAGAACTGTTCTGTTTTAAGAGACAGTAAGCACAGAACTTGGTGCATAATTTTGCCCCTTAATGTCTACACAGAAAATAATGACTCTTTTATGAATATGTGTATATCCTGAAGAAAAACACATGCATACCAGAATTTAATTTGCTCTTGACTATCAGTCCCTACAGCTGATTTTCCCATACTTGTGGCTGCTATCTGTGCCCCTTTTACCTCCAGTTGCAAGGCAGCTGTCAGCTTCTTCCCCAGCCCCACAACCGAGACTCGATATGGCCTTTACATTACCTCTTGTTTTAATCAGCTTGGAGCCTGAGAACCCAAGCCTAAGTCCTCCTGGGAGCACTATGAGCTGCCTGTGGGCCAGTGGGCTAGACCTCATCTAGCTGTCTATCTGATACTGTCCTCTCCATTTCTGTGAGAATCAGTGCAGCCGGGCTCTTTTTGGTGCGTGCCAGAGCCCTCCAGCACAGCTGTGTGATCTGAGTGATCTTTCAGAAAGCAGACAACAAAAGAGTGAAAAAGATACATTAAAGACACACAAGGGCTAGGTGCAGAGCAAAAAATTATCAGGGCCAAGCGTTTCAAGGGGGGCACATTTGGAAGTATTTCCAAAAGTATAGAAATTAGCAGCCACTGTTATCAATGGCTGTAAAATGCTCTGGTGAAGTCTGAAATGGGCTTACTTTTGGACTCCTAGAACGTGAGATAATCAATACAGCTCAGTACAGGAAAGCATGCAGCTGGACAACTGGATGGATGGATGGATGGATGGATGGATGGATGGATGGATGGACGGATGGATGGAGTCAAGTCAGAAGATTGGCATCAAGTTCTATTATTTCACTAGCAGTAACTACCAGCAGTGTTTCAGCAGCTGGTCTTGTACACATATGTTATTTTGTGCAATTCATTAAAGAGGTGATGGGTGCAGAGTGAACTGTCTCAGCAGCAGCTGATTGAAAAGCATGAGTCATAAGCTGGGCTATTATACCTGCTCCATAAACAGCCTGGGAATTGTAACTAGTGCTCAGTCATTCTGCTCAATCAGTGTTCAGTGTGCACAAAGAGACTTAGAAACATAATAAAGCACTGAAAACATCTCAGAATTTCTCAGTGAATGAGGATGTGTCTGCACTAACAGCTATACCATATATCTAACCAGCCAGTTTAAGATGGCAGATAGGTTCTACTTTATTACACAAGAGACTGATCAACTAGAATTTTGCAAAATTAATTATTCAAGGAAAAACTCAGAGCCTCAAATAACAACAAACTATCCCACCATCACTGTGACTTGAGACAGACACACAGTCTGAATGACACCTCCAGATGCAGAGGGTCAAATAGTAGGAGGTATATACTGAGGCTCTATTTGAGACCATTTACATATCAATCTGGTGAACTGCATTTAAAGATTAGTGTTCCAAAGCCTAGGCTGCCAAACAGGTTTCATAGCAATGACAAGGAATCATTATAAATAAAGAAATATTAAATATGTGTCAGTACAGAAAACACAAACATGAACTTCACATGCACTGCCGGCTGAAAAACCATGTCATAAAATTACAGTAAGGGAATACCTTAGACGTGACAAACAACTTGGGTATAAAACAAAATATTTCAAGGTAAAAAGCTACACTGATGCCAGACTTGTATTCCTTTGGGTTTGGGATTGATCCAAGTAGTTCTCACCACAGTCTTGGATTAAGTCTCTGCCGTGCTGACTGTAACTCACAGAGTATGTGAAGTCTGTCTGATGCTATGTAGGTCAGGCTCTGTTAGCACAGTCCTGAGGGCCACAGTAAAGAGGTCAATATGCACAACTCACTCACCCTCCTGTGGCACAGCCTGCAGGGATAACAGGAGCTCAGCCAGCCTGTTTAAAGTTACACAAACCACAGAATGGATGTTCCCAGCTCACAGGTAACAGTCATAGCTGGAGAACAGCTGCAAGTAGTGGAAAAGCAAACCTTGCAGTCATCACAGCTCATATCCTAGAAAGCCTAGTTCATCAGCCCAGATCTGATGGCCACCTAAGTCTTAACAGTTATCAGCCTCGAGGAGATCACAGCATAAGAAATTATGATTTCATCATGTTTCATTAGGTACTGCATTGCTGTGCAAGATCATATTTTTGGCTTAGTGGCCTCCTAGGAACTGCTCAGTGTTAACAATTCAGTCAGTAGCACTCTACCCTCTGAGTCAAAACTGGCTGAATATCAATTGACTACAAGTCAAATCCTTGTATTGGCATTAGGAGTTTTTTGGCAGGGTTATGAGAGATTACATTTGAAGTCCACACCACTTAGCGAAGCAATTATGCTCATCCTCCATCATTTTTCATAAGACTTATGCTTAGCACTTTATTCTCAATCTTAAGTACCAATTCAAATAATTTTTTCTCTTCACAGAGCCTCTGTGTAGATAAGTTAGGTAGAGCACTCCCCTTAATCACAGATTTTGAACTGTTAATGCTGGCTGGCCTACCATCTGCTGCACCACAGAGTAGTCACACAAGGCTTGCTTGATAAAATACTGAAGAATTGAAAGGGCTGGAAAAAAAGGATGGGGAGAAAGAAAAGTTCTGCACATGAAATGTAGCGGACAGCAAAAATTTACACATGAAACCAGGCATTGCTCTATGGTGCTTGAATACAACAGTGTCCTTCTTTGCTTTCCACAGCAATCTTCAGACTGCTTTCCTGCAAGGCTACTTTGCTATTAAGCTAAGCTTAACTTGACCCAAACAGAGGGCAGAGAGCTGGGGAAAAGGAGATAATTCCATTCTTTTCAGCCTCATGACCCAGGCCAGATGTTCAATCAACAACAAAACATCAACTTTTACCCGTGTGATTGGAAAAAGCAGCAGCACCAGCTACACACTCCAGGATGTCCTGGAGTGCAAAAAGCAGCAGCCTGACACACAATAAAAGCAAAGAGAAAAACCTCAGCAGGAACCATGCCATAATCTGCCCTAAAATGCATCTTTGTCAGAAGTACAAACCTCCCATTCCTATAAAAAGGTCGATGCACAGTCCAACTTGTATTAACATCACATGTAACTGACTGGGTCAACCCCCCCTCCTATTGCACATGCAGTGCTACACACAGGCTCACTAATTCCTCATTTAATTTCAAGTACAGATGGAGCCCAGTAGGCAGGGTTGATGTAACTGTATGTGTAGATTAATTGTGCATTTTCACATACATTTATTCCACATGCAGTCGCAAACTTTTTTTAAATTTTAATGCAACCCAAAAATCAGAATTTTCCAGGAATTCAGTACAATATCCCATCAAATAAGTTCTTTCTAAAATAAAAGTTCTTTTGTTTCCACAGCTTGTTTTTTGGATACTGAACAGAATTTGTTGGCTAAGTCACATAACTTTCTAAATAAGCATGTTTTCTGCGGGTCATAAATAATGGGAAGGAACATGATGGCTCAAAGTCTTTTGAATGTCTGTGTCTGTAAGGAGAGCAGAACAAGAAATTTTTTTTTTTTCTTATGATAGATTAAATGAGTTGGAATCACGGACTAAAGCACAGTAATAGAAAAGGGATGTGTAAAGATGTCTACTAACTGTAAAACTCAAATTCTTATTTTCTTCAGTACTCCAAGTTTACTCTAGAACTCCACAGCTATTATTATCTGATTAGCAGAATCTACAAGGACTGTATGAAGAAAATAGCTAAAAAGAAATTTCTGCTCTGAAAAAGTAACCCAAACATTTCAGTAAAACAAATGTGAAGTAAAATAAAAGATTGCAGACACATTCCGGTTAGACTTTTTAAATGAGAAGAAATGCTTTCAGATAAGCATCAAACAGGATTATAACAGATGATCAAAAATATTCCACATGGGAATTTAAAAAACAAGTGGTAATAGGGCAAATAATCCATATAAAGTTGCCTTACCAAGACAAGTTGGCATTCAATAAAGGCTCACTATATAAACTATATTGAGAGTAACCATACAATTAAATACTTGCAGGTCTTCCTTTAAGAATGGTTTTCTTCATAGAATCCCACCTCCAGTCTGGTTTTTGTCTTATTTTATTTGACCAGGAAAAAAGCTGGCCTTTTTTCTTCCTCTTTTTTTAAAGAGATTCTGCATCTATAGATGTAGTTAATCTTTTTTGCACATTTGCTGATTGAATTTCTAAGTACATAGCTAATTTGGTTCATTTTTCCTGGTTTAGATTAGTATCAGAAATACATTGAATGGAGGAAAAAATACAATGCATGGAGGAAAAAACCCATCCAAACAAACAATAACAAACTAAATCAAACAAACAATAAAACAAACAAAACCCAAGGAAAAACAACAAACCAAAACCAAAATCAAAGTTCAGCTGGATATGAATGAACAATCTTGGAAACAGAATTTAGATATATAAAATAATCAGCAGGCTACCATTTTTTTTTCCACTTGAAGAAAGACAAATTTTAAAGGGTAAGTTAGCCAGTGGGTGGGTTTCCTACTGTTCCCTGAATTCAGTAGAAGTACTCTCAGAAGTGAAATAAAAAATCATAAAATGAAATAGAAGTGCTGTGGTATTAGTGCAAAATATGTTCCTTCGTTCACAAACTTTTACTGCCTATATAATTTCAGGCAAAACAAAATGTATAGTATATTTTGTTTCCCTAATAAAAAAGTAAAATAATAAGCAGAAAATTATTGTTAATTGCTTTGCCATACACAGAGTGCCAATTATTTCCTTTTCTTATTTCTACTGTTAAAAATTAAAACATGAAGTTTCAATAGTTGGTGCTTTCAGAACATTCTGTGCTCCTCACCACTGAATCAGATTTGAGGCAGATACCAATGAGTACATTTCATTCAGGTTCAGACTTGGACAATTTCATACTAGTTTGCCATCACTCAAGGAAATGTCCTAAATGAAGTTAGTAAATAGAGCAGAACAATATCAATAAAAGTGCACAACAAATTCCACAGCCTTTCCTATCCTGCTAAACAGCAGTGCGAGTAGTGGAAAACTTGGTGAGTTGCAAGATACATGCTTGGCACAAGTAGAAAGACACCTATTGGGAATTAAACTTACTTAATTTGCATAGGATGCATGTCCCCTCTTTCTTAGGCTTCGAATGTAACACATGGCAGATGAGTTCGTATTGTGATAGACTTCCCCAGCTGACCCTTAATGTCAGGGATCCAGGCACAAGATGGAAAGGTCCATCTTGTGCCCGAATGAACAAACCCTCAATTGCAAACTCTGACTTGAAGGAAAAAGTTAACTGAATGTGTTCTACTTTGTCACAAAAGGTTAATGTTAATGGATAGATGCTTTTAAAGCTAGAGGCACAGAGACTCTGTACACATCCTGCAAGCACTAGTTTGGCTTTGACATCACTACTGATGAGATCTTCTTTATGCATGTCCTCCAAATCACCATCCTTCTTCCAGCTGATCACCCAAAGACCTTGCCACGTTAAAAAAAACACTGCTCCAGACTTAGATGGGCTTTGTAAGACATTGCAGGAAACAGATTTCAACATCTGACTAAAAAGGATATCAAGTAAAGAGAATGTGAATAAAAATTCCAAGACACCAAATCATTCTCTGCTACTTTGATTGCAAAAGCACACTGAAACCATATCTTCTTCAAGCTTCAGCAGTTAGACTCCTGATGGCCTCTTAGTGAACAAGAGCCTTTGCCAGGAAGTGATAGCATGTACTAACCCTTTTTTTTTTTGCAAAGCGTAATGTAATTCCCTATCTGTAGGGTCTTCAACATTCCCAGAAGAAAAAAGAGAGCAAGCTTGATCCTTCCTTGCTTCAATAAGCCAGTTATTTCAAAATACTATAAAATCAGTTTTCCAGTCTCCATAGTCTATTTGGATGCAGCAACAGCTGGGTAGTCAGAAGAGTCTGTGGCAGGAAAGTCACCTTCCACATCATCCTCACGGAGCTGCTGGAGGAGGTGGATTGCAAAACCACACAGAAGAAAAACAAGAGAAGGGTTCTCTCAAGGAAACAGTTATTTGTTTGTTTAAGTGCTGCCCCTTTGGTGCCCTGCTTTCCAACAATTTTCAGTAGAAACAATATCTCCCTCACAGACAGAAGAGTTTCCTTACCCATTTTAGCAGCACATAGACTGCTTGCTCAGTTTGCAACATGACTTCCACTCTATTATCTCTATTTTCCTGTTTAGGAAAACATGCAACAAATGCAAGGATAGGTCTGCACAGACTACAAACCTAATTTCCTTGAGTGAACTGACAACTGTTAACCTTGATAAGACAAGGGCTGATGGATTAAACTGAGAATATGTTTAGATTAGCTACTGGGAAGAAAATACTGTCTGTAAGGATGATGAGGCACCTGGAACACGTCATCCAGAGAAGCTGTGGATGCCCCATCCCTGGAAGGGTTCAAGGCCAGATTGACTAGGGCTTTGAGTAACCTGCTCTAGAAGAAGGTGCCCCTGGCCTATGGCAGGAGGATTGGAGCACAATGATCTTTAAGATCTCTCCCAATTCAAACCATTCTACAATTCTGTGAAGCTAGGGATAGCACACAAAATGAGGACCTTCACAGTTTAAAAAAAAATACATATCAAACCACCTCGAAGCTCAGTTGCCCTCTGCAGACAACATTCACAATAGAAGAGAGCAGTAGGTTCACACTGCCATTTGCAGAGTGTCCTTCAGAGAGGGAACATTCCTTTTCTGGGGCATATGAGATGTGCCAGCTCCTCCAGGTGCTGGCATTTCTGCATGGGGAGACAAGGTAAGAGCATCTTGTCTGTCCATGCTTTTAAGGTAGCAGTTGTGCCTGGCTCTCAAGGACAGCCACACAAGGTCTGGGAGAGCCCTCCTCGCCACTTCCCTCGCCACCGCACACCCTTGTAAGGCCAGATGAAGGCTGGCCCTTAGCTGGGGATTAGCAGTGCTTAAAAATAGAAGTTGAGACATGCAACCAGACTGAGTTATAACTACTGAATTCCAGCCTGAAAAGAAAGTGTCAGCTGGCAATGCTGGAGCTTTGCTGTGTGGGCAAGAAAGGTGTTGGAATGTCAATCCAAGTGCCATCTCCTCTCATGGCATGTAGATGGACAGTCCTGGGAGCTTGGGATACACTACTGTGAAGGGCACTGCAGGCTGCCACTTTTAATGCTGCTCCATTGTGGAATAAGAAGGTGCTCAGCAATATTAGGGATGCACTAATAAGCCTCCACGACAGCACATACTTAAATACTGTTGACACAGAAAAAGATGAAAACCTTAAGAAAAACTTCATATAGCTGCACCATAGCTGTAAATGCTACCCAGAGAGTAATTGTTAATCGTTCTTACAGATACATAAAATGTAGGATGCCTCTAAGGCAAATAATCAGCCTAATTTTTACCTTATCCTAACATAACCTCATTGGCTCCAGAGGAGTTCCACCAGGCACGCATCAGTGTGTTTATTATTATGTATATTATGGTGGTGTCTACAGGTCACAAACCATGAAAGAAGTATTCTCAACTCCTGACCTAAAACAAGAGAGTGAACATCTGACTCTCTGACCCTACTCTCAGGATTCAATAATCAAGCCAGAGATCACACTAGAAGCAGTTCCAGAACTTAAAAATATTTTAAAAGCAAATAATCTGTTTAATCAGTATGGATACTTATTTGGCTTCTTCTGAGGTTTTTAGAAACAGGTGCACTGTCTCAATACATAATTTGAGATTTTTTTTTTGTTTAATTTAAAATATTCTATGATAGTAGGTAAAAAAAAAACACATTTAGGCTTCAATCTCATAATTTAATGCAGAATTTCAATTCTGCCTTATTAAATATGGCAACAGATACACTTTAATATGTTATCTAGACAACTAGAGGGGAAGTACTCTTTGATTTCACAATTTGCAACATCTTGTTCCCTGCAAGCAGCCTGGTGTAATAGACTTTGGTAACTGGTAATCTATGAAGAAGACTTAATCCTCATGTACTATCCTTTGAATGAGAGCAAGGCAAACATCCCCACAATTCACATTTCTCGTGTTGTACTGGAAAGATAGATGGCAGCATCAAGAAATAATGTGAGAATGAGGATGGCAGCTGGAGTGCTCTGCAAGGATTATAACTGCATTTCAAGAGATACTGTTGTCTTTTGCATCTGCATGTCTGGGGTCTTGCAGTAAATCCGTGAAAACTCATGTCCCTCAGTTTGCCATATCCTGCACAGCAATGCCAAATCAGGAAACAGGGAATGGCTGATGTCAGTACACAAGAAAAACTGGGATCTACTGTGAACAGTATGCCATCAGGTAAACTGCAGTCCAAGGCTTTCTAGGCTTTCTGAAACCAAAGGTATATTATGCCATACAAAAGAAAGGAATAAAAGAAAACACAAATGCTTTTAAGGACTGAAATGCATTTGCAGCAGGAGGGAGACTTTTTTTTTAATCTACTAGTTCATATTACCTTGATGTGAATTCACACCAGACTGCAAGGCCAGGGTGGCCAGTAGTTTAATAGAGGGCTATGTGTTTTTAAGAAATGGCCAGGGTGGCCAGTAGTTTAAAGGGGCTATGTATTTTTAAGAAATGGCAATGGTGATCCAACAGGTGCCAATAATTCTTTCTCCTTTACTGTGAGATTTTCCAAGAATCTCACTGACCAGTTTAAATTGTCTCCGTGATATTTGTACATGGGAAGTATAAGCTCGTATATGAGTCTCAGGGTTGAGCAATAGCCTTCCACCTCCAATTGTCTTGGGAAAATAATCACCTTCTACTGGGGAATGGCTTTCTAAGACTCGATAGTAGTTAACTTCAGACATGAACAGTCATAAAGACTTGTAAATAAACCTCTCCAGAAGGTACTCAAAGGAATCCTGCGTTGACAGAGAGCCTTTCTTACAAATGAGTCACAAAACATTTCAGAGCATTAAGAAAATGGCTGAAAGCAGCATTACAAATTCCTAAATTCTTTCTCAGACTTTACCCACCAAATTCACTAAGTCATGTCTGAGTTGGGGCCTTCTAAGTAGTCCTGTATACTGTTTCAGTCCCAAGAAAGATAGTATATAAATATCATTATTATGAAACCACTCCTTCAAATCTGAACAGCTCTCAAAAAGATACAAAGGGTAACTAATTCATATCTGTGTCCAGCTGATTTCTTGGGAGAAATACTAAACAGTACAAAGAACAAGCGACCATCTCCATCATTTTCAACTTGAGAACACTAAAGAAGTCACATCTGATTAAAGTGCCTAATTGTTCCATTAGGAGATAATTATTGTCAGGCTGCTGAACAAGGTGTTTGTTTCCATAATTGTTATGCCTGGGAAACTCTTAAATCAAATTAAAAGTTCCAGATTCAGAAAAAAAAAGTCCTTTGTAAACCAAATAGTAAAGTAAAATTTCAGCCTGACCTATAAAAAATGAAATTAAATAAAAACCACAAGTCAATAAATGCATGATTCTGTCATGCCAAACTCTATGTTAGCATTAGTAACAGCTTTTCACTTTCTGGAGTTTTAATTATGACTCAAGGGACTGGGAAAAAAGAGAGGGTGGGAGAGAATGTAACCTTTAACAGCCTCACTGGTTGCTGTCCCTACCTTTACTGCTGTTGAACTAAAAATCTCCACAGGCTAAAATTCCTTACATTGCAAATAAAATAGTTTTTCCCTGTTTTTTATCAGCCTGAGTCCCACAAGGAACTGGCAGCCGGTTTATGTCAATGAACAGAGTAAGAGTTACAGTTTTCAGATAGTCCCTGTTCCCACACCACACCACACCACACCACACCACACCACACCACACCACACCACACCACACCACACCACACCACTGAAAGTGGTGAGGAACTCACAGCAAATTCTCCTAATGACAAGCAGAAGGTCCCAAGGTTGTGGGTTCAACTAAAGCAGCATTTGGGTGCATGACATATGGTACAAATAGGTGTGTGGGAGATGCTATTCCACTGTACTTCTTTATTGAAGTCATTCATCCATGTCACTGCTGCTAGATTTACCACCATGAATCTGAAGTGACATGACCAGACTGTCTAAATTTCCAATCTTTCTTGGAGTCAACCATCTAGGAAAGGAAGGAGCTGTGGATTTGGAGATTGAATATCAAGATAATACCACACTTTCTCTCCACCATGACACAGTAATTCACAAAAGATCTGGAAGATCAGGAAATTCATTTTGGCCTCCTGTCAGGTACTTTAGCTAAGATTCTCAGTACTTTCGAAAAACAGCTTCAATCAAATCCAAATAGCCTAAAATATTAGAAACTCTTGTACCGGGTTCTCACGTATTGGAGCCACTTCCCCTGCCTGACTCATTGATTTGGTATTACTGATCTTGGGAGATATCACTGGTCCAAGATATTTAGTTTGCAGAAGAACATAGTAAGAGAGTTCTCTGAATTTCCTTTGTCTCTCAGAGTCCATCACTGTTACGTGATGCATGCAATATAGTACACAAGCAACTGGGAACCCTTAAAAAGAGTCACCTAGAACTTTGTGGAGGCAATTTTAAAGAGGTTTTTCAAAGAAAAGCAGTTCAAATGAGTCTGGGAAGTACTGTGACTCTCATGGGCATGGCAGGGTTGCTGCATCATTGGCCCTGTTTCCAGAATCCCTGTTTCCAGCAGCCACTGACACAACACAGTGAAGTAGTAAGTCAGAAAAATGACTTATTAAGAAAAGAACTAGAACAAATCATAGTAATACATGAAGGATGAATGAAATATCATTAAAATTATTACCTGGCCAATACCACTACTTCGAAAGATGACACAATTTATTCCTAAATTCTTAGAGGACTAGGTATTAAACACCCCGTGAAAGCTTGATGAGCCAGAACAGAATGAGAGATGAGATGGTCACTAGGCAAGGAGAACTTTTGGTAAAATTAGTATTAATTTTCAAAATATATAAGCTTTTAGGCCACTCCAGAACCTTTACTTAAGATGCCCAGAATAAATTAAGGTTTTCACAATTTTTAAATGGCATTCAGGCTATAGATTGAAATAAGAAAACATGCAGTTTCCAAAAATGGAAAATAATACATATCTTATCAATTCTTTTTAAATGCTGCAAAAAAATTCTTTATTCTCACAGGTCAGCATTCAAAAGATAACACGTTAAAGAAGGAACAGCTCTAGAAAACTATGCTCATCAGTATTAGTGGAAAAGTTTTCAGTTGATTTCAGAACTGCTTGAATTATGGTGCTGCAATTAAATAATTTCTTTGTTTCTGCAGTGTTATATTTATAGATGTATTGAAGAATTGTGAAAACAATTTTGCAATATCCTTCCCCCTCTGAAAAATGTGTATCTTCGTTTCCCTATTTTTTTAAAGAGACAGCATTGGATGCTATCGTTTCAAAGACAACTAATTTTAATTAAGAACAGAAGGACAAAATAGTTGGAATGAGAAAAGTTTATTATGAACAAAGAAGTTTGCATTGCTCTAGTGGAGAAAAAAATTGTATTTACACACTATAGCAGCATAAGTTTGAAGTGATAAAATTTGGTATAGGGAAAAATTCTGAAGTTCTGCCTACAAACTCCAGCAAACCCACTAGAAGAAGTGTGTTAGCATATCAATAAATCCACAAAACTTTATGCCGTATGTGAATAAAACAAAAAAAAATAATTAACAGACTGTATAAACAATGCAATGCATTTCCAAGGCTTACATATAAAGTTTTCTGCTAACAAAGGTGAATTTTTTTCCCTGCTGTCTCAACACCATCTCTGGTAGCCAGCTGAAGAGTCCTGTTTATTACCATGTACTGAGAGCAGCATGTTTCAGTGTAAGTGGAAATGTCAGTCAGTGTGTGGCATTGCGGATCAAAGCCCTGCCTCTGTACATGTACCTTCTCATCTCTTCTCGTCAGGGCTTCCAGTTTGAGATGGAACAGAGGGAACGTGAAGTTAGCTTCAAACAGATGTTGTAAAACGTCTGGTGGGAACAAGCTCCCCTCAGGAGCAGTCAGATTGTGCAGAAGAGCATCTGTTAACTTTCATTTGAAAGACTCTACACTGGAGAACCAGAACATAGCAAAAGAAAAAATTAATAGCAGTTATGGAGAAGATGGAGAAAAGGAAGAAAAGTGTTGTGGATTTGATGGTGTGTGGGCTTTTTACTGAACCATGCATTTTCCCTACATTTGTTATAGCTAGCATACAAACATTTATATAAAAGCAAAGATATAATTCAATTGGAAAAAGGACAAATGGTTATAGCATGTAAAAACATGCCTCTAAATTTAGATTATTTCAATCTTTCTCAACTTATCTAAAAACCCAAATTTGTCTTCTACTTTAATTTACTAAACAAGGCTAAAATCCTATTTAAGTCAAGAATAAGCCAGTGGTGCCAAAGTAAGCATATGTGTTAAAGAAATAGTTTTTTGTAGTATGCCAGGAGATGAGCCCACTCATTCTAAACTTTTTTCACAGGGATATTTGCCAGCAGGTATCTGCATGTGAATTCCATCACATGAGGAGGGAGTGGCAGAGACAATGTGTGATGAACTGATTGCGGACCCCATTCCCCAGACCACTGCTGCCACATAGGAAAGATTCCTTGTAATTCCTTGTTTATCTTAACCCTCATATCACTGCACAAGCCATTTCTATCCCGTCTTTTCACCTTCTTTGTTTAGGAGCTTAAATTTTTGTGTTGTCCACTGTTATGTTTGCTGATCTTTGTCTGTCTTTGAAGACGTGCTTCCAGCTCCAAAGCAAGCATATCTGGAATCAACAGCCATTGCATATCAGCTAAGGAAATAATCTGTTTTTCTTTGCCACTGGACTTTCTCTGCTCACATGAATGCCATTACTAATCAGGCCAAGGGACTCATGCATATTTTACTTTTTTTCTCATAGAAGACCATATAATTTGATACATACAGAAACACAGATCTATGCATTTCTGTCAGCACAAAAGAAATGGAGCAACTGAAGTTTTAATGACATAATGAGAAAGAAATCCCCCAGACAAAAGGAGAGACAGCCTAGCCATTTCAGAGGAAAAGCCTAAGCTATAAAGTTCCTTTCCCTCTCAGCAGTTATACTCTCAATATAAAGGACAGCTAGGAGACCTAAAAAACCCAGTTCTAAACATTGTCAATTTCGGGACTGCATAACCAAACTTTGTGTAAACCAAACCCAATGTGATTTCCACCTGTGGAAGATCTTATCTTCTCTTCCTCCTAATTTTAAAGGCCATTGTGCTGCATTGACCATGGCTGAATGCCAAATGCCCACCATAGCCACTCTGTCCCTCCCCTCTTCAGCTGGATAGGGGAGAGAAAATATTAACAAAAGGCTCATGGGTCAAAGTAAGAACAGGGTGAAATTGCTCATCAGCTGCCATCACAAGCAAAACAGACTCGAGGAAAAAATAATTTGACTTATTGCCAATCAAATCAGAGTAGGATAATGAGAAATAAAATCAAAGCTTAAAACATCTCCTCCCCACCCCTCTCTTCTTCCTGGGCCCAACTTTACCCCCGATTTCTTTCTGTCCCCTCCTTGGGCACACAGTGGTTTGGGGAATGGGGTCTGCAATCAGTTCATCACACATTGTCTCTGCCACTCCCTCCTCATGGGAAGGACTCCTCACACTCTTCCCCTGCTCCAATGCAGGGTTCCTCCCATTGGGCAGGCATGGAGGCAGACATTCCTCCATGGATTTCTCCAACGCGAGTCCTTCCCACAGGCTGCCGATCTTCACAAACTGTCCCAATGAAGGACCCCATCTGTCCATCGTCCATCTGGCTGCTGTCCTCAGGAGCAGACTGTTCCAGTGTGGGTCCCACATGGGGTCAAAAGTCTTGCTAACAAACCTGGTCCAGCATGGGCTCCCGTCTCCATGGGTCCACAGCTCCCGCCAGGAGCCTGCTCTAGCATGGCCGTCTCATGGGATCACAGCCTTCTTTCAGCATCCACCTGCTCCAGCACAGGTCTCCTCCACAGGCTGCAGGTGGACCTCTACTCCCACCATGAACCTCCATGGGCTGCCAAGGGACAGCCTGTCTCACCAGGGTCTTCCCCACGGACTGCAGAGGAATCTCAGCTCCAGAGCCTGGAACACTTCCTCCTACTGCACTGACCTTGCTGTCTGCAGAATTATTCCTCTCACATATTCTCACTCCTATCTTCTCTGGATGTAATAATTTCTGAGCAATAATTTTTTTTTCCATATTTTTTTTCCAGAGGCACTATCATCATCACTGATGGGCTCAGACGTGGCCTGCAGTGGGAGCCATCTTGGAGCCAGGCATTGGCTCTGACATAGGAGAGGCTTCTAGCAGCTTCTCACAGCAGCCAGCCCTGCTTCCAAAACCCGCACAAACCAAATACAACCATGCATTTCAGATAATTAATTTCCCCAATCATCAATGGCCTTTGTTGAGCAAAACATGGAAAAAAACCATATAAATGCTGCATCTCAGCTTGGCCTATAATAATCTTTTTGAGGGAATAATAACAGTGCAATAAAATTAAAAGTAATTGGAAGTCTGTTTCCCACAGGATGCTTAGACTAGGCTGATAGCATACCCTAAGGGTAGCAAAAAGACAGAAGCATATGGGGGCAGAGGGGTGACACGACGACTCCATAAACACAGCTGTAGCACCTCCTTTCAGTCAAGAATTCAACCCAGCACTAACCAGACTGTTCAGCTGCAGACACCAATGTCCTGTCATTAGTCAACTTCAGGAAATATTCAGCATTTGTTACCCAATCTGCAAAGACAGGAAGTAGAGGAAATGGAAACGCTGGGGGAGGGAGAAGGTTCTGCTCTTTAGTAGGTGATAGAAAACAGTGAGAACACTACTGCTCTGTTTGTTCAATCTAGTCATCTAGGGACTTCTAGAGGAACAAAGACTTTTATCTCCTTTTGTGAGAATAAACATTGCAGAGACAGAATTTGAAGACACGTTTTGACCTGAGGACAACACAAAGGAAACTCCAGAGCCCAGAAATGTAATCTGTGTTGCTCTCTTCTTCCAAACATTAAATGGTTTAGACTTAGCTCTGCTTATAGAGAGGGATACAGATCTCAAGCGCATTGCAGTAAGTGGAAAGACTCCCATACACTTCAACATACACTTTAGACCACAGCCAGAGTAACAGGACTTTACCACCACCAGCTCAAAAGCTGTCCCCAGTTTGAAGATGTTAAAGGTCTGCTTTTCTAAGCAAGTCCTGAAGCTTATTAGCAGTACTCTTGAAGTACATCACTGACAGAAAAGGATCACAAATTTTATCAAATGGATCACTGTAAAAGACAAAGACAAATGTTATATGCTTGAAGTGGTATCACATGGGTAGTAAATGAACTTTGGCCTTTGAAAAATACCACATTCTAGGGAAAGAACAAAATCCTTAAAGAATTAATGAACTTCTTCCCTTCCCTCTCCTCCATCCCAATCTCTCACTGCCTAGAGCCCAAAATACAGGCAACCGTGTAAATGCATTAACTACTTTCAAACTTTAAAGGATGTTCCTTTGCTTGGTTACTTTGCATATCCTAGGCCATCTCCTTTCCACTGCCCTTTTTTAGAGTTAAATTTACTAAAGTTGATGGCTTAATGCCTTTACCTCCACTAAACCTCCATGGTTTTCCCTGTAACTCAAAAATTAGCACAGTATGCAACAGGAGGCCTTGAAGAAGTGTGGGCAGGAAGGATGGTGTCACTCTCCTCTATGACTGGCAACCTTGCATCAAGCAAGCTTTAGTCATCTGAAGGGGAAGCTGAATTGCTTGTTGAGGGATCTCAGTTCCTATTTTTACTCATGTAGGGAAGGAGGTGGTTGTGGTAGCCCTGCTGGTACGTGTGAGAAGCGACGGTGACCAAGAAGGATCCCTGGATGTAGTTGACCACAGACCACACATCTAAAATTCTGTTTCAAGAACTACAGTGAGTCTGATCTGCAGAGGCGTCATCTGAAATTTCAGCACAACTCAATTAAAGATGCAGGTATTCACCTCCTTTGGAAGTCAGCTCCTAAAATATAGATTGGGTAACCCCATCTATTGCCATGCATGCTTTTAAAGTGATGCATCAGAAAATGGTAAAGAGATAAAACAGCTCCTCTCAGGCTCTGCTGTCAATTCAAATTCCACTTGGATCTGTAACAGCTGGACAGCAGATTGATAGCTCCATTTAAATGACTTCTCACAGAGTCAATGCTATAATAGGCATTAATTAGATTCTCTTGTGGGGATACAGAAAAAGACTAAAAGCCTGGAGAAGCATTATCTCTTACAATTAGCTGAAAAGAGCATAGGGAGTAAGCTATAGGGATAGCCTAAGGACAACCCTAACTCAGCCAAAATTCCTTCTGGGTTATCTGTGGAGCCTGTGTTGCCTGATGTCCAAGTGCTTCATTCTCACCTCACCGACTGCTTGTCAGCAGATGGCAGACCCCAGCATGGTCCTCAATCCAGACATTCAGGTGCTTAATACCAAGTCAAATAGAAGGGAAATGTCTCTGCAATAGCCAGAGGGATTGAAAAAGGCAATATACAAGAATGCAAATACACATGTTCTCTCCTTCACATACACTTAAAAGGGAAATCTATAAGCAAATTTGTTGTAGATGTTTTTTTACCTTTCTCTTATAAGGAAAACAATTGCTTTAGAAAGTCATCTTTATCAGACTGTGTTCTGCACTTGGGTTTATGAGGAAAAGCCATGACTGGTTTTGTTTCCTTATTTTCCTTCCTTTTCTTTCTTCAAAAAAGAAAAGGCAAACTGTTGCTTTCTGCCATTCGTGTAAAAAATTATTTACCAGTTGCAGCAAGTTCAGGCTATTTATGCTTGCTTGTGTCCTTGGTATTACAAAAGTGTTCACAGGTTAAGGCTGAAGCACTGGTTTCCACAAGAAATGGTAAAATTAGATTGTCTTGCTGTTACCCTCTTAATATACTGAGAATAACATTTTAACTCTACATTAACTTGTGAGAATAATAATTAAACCACTGCAGGGATAAGGAAGTTATCCTTACATTATACTTGTAAATAACACAGCCTAGGATGCAACAACTTCATCTAAAGCAAGCAGGTACCTTACAGAAGAGCAGTACTACTAAATAGAGTTACAGCATTCCTCACATCCTTCAATAGTATGACACCCTCAGCTAAAATAGAGAGCACATCACAGGTCTGTACTCAGGGCTGGAGTGGATTTCTTTTTTTAATTAGATGTGTACATGTGTTTTCTCCCTAGTGGATCTACTGCACAGCATGATATTTTCATTGCTTGTCTGGGATTCAGCAGACAGAAACATTCAATCACGTATCAGCATCTGGATGGGGCTTGGCTGAATGTTAGAGGTCTGAAGTATGTAGGTCCAAGGACTCCCTCCTTTCTTACAGACAGCATATTGTTACTTTGACATGCAGACTAATATCTTTTATTTTAAAATGCAAAATACCAAAAAATTAAAAAAAAAATCTAACATTAAGAGGAACATGTCAGGTAGAAGTTATGATGCACCAATATAAACTCTCTGCAGCATTTATCATCCTTCAAAAAACCAAGAAATGTCAGGTAATAAATAAAGAACCATTAATTAACCATTTATATCCAGTAGGACTGAGTGAGCACAGAGTGTACCACAGTGCTCCCAACCCTTCCACTTTTGAGCTAAAAACCACAAAGGAAACCAACTCAAAACAAGACAAGTTTTCTCACTGTAATAACTTGATGACACGAAGGAGAGGGAAAAAGGACCAAGAAATCCTTAAGTGAAGAGGGAAAAAACAGCACCTCTGAGCAATATCTTGCTCTTCTGAAATGAAAATACAGCAATAATAGAAAAATATAACCATTATGAGAAAAAATAACAATATCTAATAAATCAAAAGTTCTTTAAATTCAGCTAGAATTGAAGAGAAAGTGATGAACAGATGCAATGCAGTGTCAGGAGTTGTGATATAACAGCCATAGAGGTGCATGTATGAGGCAGGATCCATGGGAGACAGTGGGGGCATTCTCTCCAATGCTGACACCAACCTACAGCTCCTCATCATCTTTTATTTTGTTTCTTGGTGTTAGACTGTGAAAGATTTCCCTCTCCCTAAATGATCCCTGTTCAAAGTGGGTAGTAATGCATGCAAGCAGAATCTCAAGCACATGAAGAGATTAGCAACATGTGTATAACCTGGTTCATGCTTGCAGAACCTCACAACTTTTCACGCCCTTCCTGGGGCATCATTCTAGTACAAGATGCAGAAATCAGACACTTCCATTTTGTCACTCATACCAGTATTGAGAGGCCATAGCTCTTCAAATTTTAGTTTAATGGATGGAAACTGTATCTTGTGACACTTGGTAAGTAATTTCTGTTATCAAGGCACAACTTGTTCTGTCAACAAATGAAAATCCTCTGTCTGTTTATCATGATATGAAATTTATTTCTGTAACAGAAGACACTATGCTACACCACAAAAGGGTGACTATTGAAACGGCTCTTGATTAAAGTGTGCTAGATCATTTGGTTCAGTTTGCAGAATCATGTGTACTTTCAAAATCCAACTCCACACAGATATTTTTCAGATCACATAACATGAACATTTGAAGTTAGTTCACAGCAGAGTATGTCACTGTAGTTAATATACTATTATCTTAAAAATAATGTAACAGTATAATATAACACTTTTTCAAATACTGGTTTTCCAAATACTGGAGTATTATTATAATATTATTGTATGTAGTTGAAGAACTATATAGAAGTATTTAGAAAACCACAGTGGGGGACCAAAAGAGAGAGAGAAAATAAAAACCAGATTAAAACACTAACTTGGTGCAAGGTCAGACACCTTCCTACCAAGTACACTTCTCAATCAGGCAGTGATTTTACCACATGCTAATTGTGTACAAGACAAAAAAAGTTTTCCAGAAGAATCACCTCTATCCAGGCCAGAGCAGGATTTTGGTTTTATATATTTTGAATGCTGCAAAGTGTTTTCAGGATAGTTCAGCATCTCTCTGTCCTAATGCAAGCACAAATTTAGCCTGAGCTTAAGTGCAATTCTAAAACAGGAAGTGTTGAATGCTTTGCTGCAAATTAAAGCCACACGTGCTTGCCATATTTACTGTAACAATTACTAAAATTTCTAAGTTCCAAAGAAAAGGACCTGAAAACTGAAAACTGTGGCAACCTGTAAAATTCAATAAAGAACTCTTCTCAGAGCACAAAATGTTCTATAGACCATATTTTTTCTATATACTTGAGTGCCTTTTATGAAGCCAAAATTGTGTAAATGGGACATTAATATAACAGAAATTCCATCCCAAAAGTGAATTCTAAAATTCTGTTGAGAAGTCACCCATTACAACTAAATGCTTCACTTCTTTGAACAGAAGTTTTATGAGAAATATTTTTATTATATCAGGTGCAGATTGCCCTTCCTTGGTACATTTATTGATGCATACTCTATTTATTACAGAGTTATTTTTGCAAGAGAATTTTTAATTTAACTTTTGAAGTATGATGTTAAAAAGAAAATCTGACTTTTTGTTGTTACAGCTGTGGTGTCCAACAGCCACCCAGAACACAACTGACATTAGTTCACTTGCACAGAGCAGAATGTTTTAAAAAACCCAAAAGCTTTCTTGATCTAACTTGTTGAGAGCAGCTCTAAGATATGATTGTGGTAGCTGGAACCAAGTTTTTGTTCATAACTGACATCCAGTACATGCCAGATAAGGCCAGCGTTTTGGCTGATCTCCTTGTCTGACACCAAAGCAGAAAAAGGACTTGGATAATAGCTTATTAGCTTTGCTCACAGGAATAATAGTGCTATCCAGAATTCTCTCCACATCCTCAAGTTAAAGCATGTGTGAAGTTTAATGCTTCTTTTAACTTATAAAAAGGGTGTCTGAGCACTGGGTAGTGCAAATAAAAGAATACTAGAACAAAAAAGCTTTTGCTATTCTATATAGGCTGCAAGTATCCTCTCTCTTTTTCTCTACAAATGTACTGGCTTTTGTACATATTTTCCCATGAGTAGTAATTTCCATTTTTTTCAATGGATTCCTTACAGATTGCAATTCAATGGTACAGGTACACATACATATATAAGGGGAAAATATAAATTCTTATTCTCATTTTTTCTGAGACAGTGTTACCATGTCAAGGGCAGCATGTAGCTCTATTTGACTGGTTCTAGGAGCTGGAGCAACCACTTAAATGTGTGAATGCATTGTAACAGTTAGGACATCATAAGCCAGCCAGAATCAAATTAAGTCGAATACTAAATTCTACTGCCCACAAACACAGAGTTTGACAAAGAAACAGAATTAACAAGAAAGTGGATTCCACTTTCTTCTGTCAATCTATGTAAAAAATACATCATTAAAAGATGCATCTCTCCACAACTAGACAGGTGTTAGGAATGAATTTCAAGAAGGGGTTTCCAATCTCCCAAAGACATCCATGGGATGTCTTTGTTGTACAAGCATACTCATTTTATGCTTCTCTTCCAATTGTTTCTTTTCTCCAGAGAATCAAATAAAGCCTTGGAAGCTTATCTTAATACTATGGCCAGCTGCTTTAAAAATTCACATCTATGAATCCTCTGTAGAAGTCTCTCTGATTTTCATAGAGAGATACTTTCAGGGATATGAAAAAAATGGATACACAAACACAACCGGAAAGATATTATAGGTAGACTGTAACCCAAGAATTGAATGTAGCATTCACTGCTCCCACATCCTCTCCTCTTCACATACTCTCCTTCAGGAAAACATGCATAACTTCAAGTGCAAAATTTATAACTGGATTTGATCTCTAGGATCCAGAACATTCTATATTTGAACTCAGTCAGAAGCCAGTTGTGGCCATTATAAAATTACTGCCCACCCAAGGAGAAATGTTACTGCAAAGGCTGTGCATCAAACAATAAAATTTAAAACTACCATTGCTTCCCTTGAAAAATCAATTTTCCTGATGCATCTATCCAGCTGTCATGCATCAAAATTTCAAAAAAAGATTTTTTCTGTGACTGTCTCCATTACACAAGCTCTTAAACAGATTTCCCTCTCACAAAATCAGATACAAATCTGATACGCAGATATCTCTTTCCTGTTAATGGTTACGTGCACTTCTTCAAACCCATGCAGGAAGGTTAGCAGAACAAGAGGTTAACACTTCACGTGCACCATGACAAGAGCATGGGTCTCTCCCGGGGCAAAAAGACAGAGTTCAATAACAGATCATAATGGTTACTGTTTTAATAATCATGTGAGTGAGGGCAGTGGTAGAGATAAAAGAAAGCATTAACTGCACCTAACAAAGACCAGCAGAAGAAAACAGTACTAAAGCTGGACCAGAGAGCCACAGGGTGATAACCCACAAATCAGCAGTGTCCAGAAAGGCTGCAGGGGCAGGCTTTTAAATTCCTCAGGAACAGCTGAAAAAACTTGACTAGGCAAAAGAACCTGGTAAGCAGCATCATGACCATCACAACAGACGACTGGCAACCAGAACTGCTGGAATCCTGCAGAGCCCTCCCAGGCTTAGGTGGAAATAAAATAGTTTAAAAAAGATACCTTTCACATGTCCATTCGGAACTGCACTTTAGGTATTATCTGTCTGGATTTTGGCAAAGCCTATCCTACTTTTCCCTTTGTGATTTTGTGTAATAAGGTTTACAACTCAGCACAGGCAGTGAGCCGAACCCCACGGAGAATAAAGCTTGAAAACAGAAACAATCACTTAACACTAAATACTTCTCAAAAAGTCTGCACAGAAGCCATGCATGCAGAGAGTTTTATGACTACAGCATGTCTTTGCTCAGCATTCACAAATATGGGGAAGTAATCATTATTTATAAAAATCCCATAAAAGGTATCCATTTTTTTTACTCCATAAATGAGTAATGACTCGATCATTTAGAACCCATGAGTCATAAGTTTTCTCTTGTAAATAGGATAAGATCAAATCCCATGGCAACATGTTCAGTCATAGTTGACTTAATTGTATATTTTCCCCCATTCTTCCTCTGCCTTCCACCTTTGGAGCATTCTCTGCCTTATACTTTAATTTGTAAGAACTTAGTCTCATCTACAATACATCAAAACAAAGACCTTGATTTTTTTAAGTAAGGACATTAGAGGGAAAAAAAGCTGACACAAAACCCCTTTTGCTGGAGTACACTCATTCAAAATGCACATAGTCCTGCGGATCTTTTATGTAATAATATTCCCCATTCACACAGATAATGGGAACACTGACATGTCAAATCTCTTTGGTGGGATTTTTTGCTGTTGCTGTTATACCCCACCCCACCCCTGACCCAGGGAAAAGGAGAATTGCCTGTAGGCTTTAATCATAATGCAGTACACACAGGCTGCTAGTCAGATACTCTGTGTCTGGAAGGTAATGAAAAAAAAAATCTTGAGAAAAAATATTTTGGATTTCATTGCTCCTTTGCTATGTCTGTGCTTTGGGGAAGAACAACCAACAGCCACATTTTTCAATGCCATTTGAGCAGGGTTGAACACACAAATCCCATTAATGTTAATGGGATTTGTGCACATAATTCTGAATACTTTGAACAATCTCCCATGAAGTTTCTCCCAACCCCTGAAGAAGCAGGAACAATTCTACGTTATTTAAACATAATCTCACTGACAGGTAATTTTGTGACACAAAATTTATTGCTGGCTTGTCCTTTGAGGGCATGTTTCACCATTAATGTTTCCTTTTAAAAACTTCAGCATACATTAAATGCTCATACCAAGCTTCCTGGTGTTTTCCTTGGAAAATCTTGCTTTCTGTGGTATTTCGCATTATCCAAATCCCTCTTTACTTCCCCCTCCTCCTCTACAAATACGCAGGACACCCTTGAAAATGAAATATTTGATCTCTAAAGACCCTACTGGTCAAATATTCTTTTAAATAAACCCTTTACAGTATTCACCTATTACCTCAGACATTCATGTGGTATAAATTTTAAATAAATGTCTACCAGCTTGCAATTGATCAAGTGAGCTAGAGGTCATGAATTTAACATGACTACTTCTGCAGGCTGCCTCTTACAACCTACCATTTGCCACGAGACTTCAATGCAGTCATTAACAAAGTGGGCCACGGGCTTACGGTCCTACAGGCTAAAAGGCTATCTCGGATAGCAAGACACTCTGCTTTGGCTTTCGGCCCTCCTGTAACACAAGTGGCTTTAGCTCATCTGCATTTAAGTCAGTGAGTCATTTGCAGATCTCAGACATACCTTTGAGATGGTGAATTGCTGAAACAGGTCATGCTACCAATTAACACGAAAAACAAAGTAATTTCCTACATGCGAGCAGACAATCGTACTGGAAGGAGGAAATTAAAAACGCCATTATGTCACATGGCCCAGCAGGGCTGAAGCACAGCTATTGCACGGCTCACAGTCATAACACATTAGAAACACACAAGCTAGGACTTGATCACGGATGTTTAATGTACATCATCATTACCTTAGAGGGAAGGCTCTCTAGTCCTAATAAGAAAAGTATCTGATGAGATGAAAAGTTAAGAATAGGACCTACGTAGCTAACTTAAAATACTTGGGGTGTTCTTGCGGCCGCAGCACCGGGAAGGGTTTCAACGAATGAGGCCTGGCTGTCACTCTGCCAAGGACGTCCAGCGCTGCGCCGAGACGGAGGAACTGGAATCAGCTCACACTGCCAACGTGATGCTCTATGTACAGACTCTCCAAGAGACCTTCTTCTCTTGCCTCCAAGGTTTTTCACCACCATGGGTCCTAAGGGGAGTTTTGCCTACTGCTATCAGCACTTTCAATTTAGAGAAATATAAATTTTGCGTAAAGGATTGTTATTAATTGCATTAAGACATTGCCCCAAGGCACAAGTCATTTATCAGTTCAACACTGTAACCAATTGACTAAAGGGTGATGAGGTTAAGTGTACCGTGGTACAGGGAAAGACCTGACTTCACCTGCAGAGAGTAAAGCTCAACAAACAATAAGGAAAAATGGGATTTCTCCTGGCTCTTTTTCCAGGAAGGAGCAGAAAACAGTACTCCCTTCAGCAGACCCTAGTTAGAAGAAAATAGACCCATTTTCTAGAGTACAAGCAAGACTCTAGCCAGTTTGAAATACTCATTTCCTCATTACCAGCTGCTCTTAAAAAGCAGATCTGGTAACTGAAATGAAAGTTCTGCCCATGTAGTTCCCTGGCTCTTACCCCACCAGAACACATTGCCTTTCTGGACACTTGGAGGAAAATACCAGTGTACTTCTTCCAAAGTACAGGCTCCTTCTGCCCAGAGACCTCTAGAGGGTGGAGGATAGAGTCCACAGCCAAAGTATGACACGGGCTGAAAACACATGAACTGTGTGTAGGAGAAAAGGGCTTTACAGCTTTTCTGCTGGGGCTCACACTACTGTTGATGGCTTGAGGAACAGCTGTGGCTCCTGACCCTCAGAAGTGCCAGTATAAGCTTTGGGCAAAAAACATCTTACACTGAGCATCAGAGATAGATACAGTCAATATTACTAGATTGAATGAGGGTGAAAATCTTCCACTAACATAAATGAAAGCAAGGCTAAGTCCACAATTTATTAGAAAAACATAACACTGAATAAACAAGTAAAATCCACTATATTTTATGACAAGGTGTTTTTTCCCTTGCGGGAGAAAATTATTTCCAGATTCAAATACATCACAGTAATGTACATTTCTGCAGTAAATACCATCTAAGGATCTTAAGTGCAGCCTGCTGGCAAACTTGCTTTCCAGAAATCACTGCCTTTCCCATCTAAAGGGAGTCCTAAAAGGCTGACTCCAGAAAATCACACAGTATTTCCATTCTGTATCATCTTGATGATCTCCATCATCACCACAAAGCTATTAGTGCACAGACACACACATGCAAAAGCACACCAACACACACACACATGCATAGGAATAACTAGGGCAATGGAAAATACGTTCCATCTTTGCTCACTTATTCCATATACAGGCTAATTTCTAAACCACAGGGGAGCAAATGTTCTACAAAGCACTCTTATTCTACAACTAAATACCCTTGCTAACGAAGAGTTAGCAGCACAGTCATCACTATCAAAAGCACTAACTTTTAGATTAGTAGCAGTTGGCGACTCAGTCATTCATTTTTCATTTTAAGGAAACCTTTTTAAGACTGCACTCTTGTTTTCAGGAGGACTATAAATGCACTTCTCATGTTTTTATTTTATTTATTCTGCCCTGGGGATTTGGGTCCCTCTTTGCAAGCAATAAATTTTTCTTTAAATCTTTTTGGTAATAATATATTTTAAGACAAATTGGACAAGGGGAGCATAAGCACAGATCTCCCCTCCAAGTGTTTTGGCAAAGCATCAGTGCTACACAGTGTTTGTAATCAACTTCTGCTCACAAAGAAGAGTGCTAATGACCTCTGCAAAAATAGAAAGGCACATGTGTCAAAACATGACTTTCACCCCTTTGCTCCGCACCACCCCCACCTTGGTCATAGGGCCACCTTCTCCTCACCACAAAATAAATTAGTAAGGAGGAAGGCAAGAAGGGAAAGACAGACAGAAAGAGACACTACGACAGCTTTCAAAATTGTTGCTAAAAAGGATTTATCTGAAGGTCTGAAGGGACAGCACTCAGTTCTTGACAGAATGAATTACAGTGGTTAGAGGGGGAAGCAGGAGGAGGAGATGGGAGAGCAGCCTGGGAGGAGAAAATCTCCCAAGTCTCATGTCTAAAATGCTCTTGGAAAATTGCCAATTACCAGTTCAGAACAATGTTGACATTTAGCCTTTTTCTAATCAGCGTTGTCCGTCACCCAGGGCAGAGATTCCTGCTGTATGACGGAGCTCTTCTGCTACTGGCCCAACAGTCTGCCCCCTCTGCCCATGACCACCCCTCACTGGCAACCACCTTGGCTCCCCTGCTTCCACCCCAAGAGCTTGAACTCCACAAGAGCAGGCTGGGGCACACAGGGAATGTGGCTTGGGACTGGTGGGTATGGTGGAGTATGGCACAATAGAAGTAGCTGGCGTGGAAGACCAAACCACCACTCATGCTTCACAATTGGGCTCCTGACAGAGGCAAGGCAAGTGGAGAAAAGTCTCATTTTAAGACAGATTAAGACAGGTTAAAAGAAAGTCAGTTGATGCCATAAACTGATATATGGCATCCAAGCCCTTACAGATAGTTAAATTCAAGTACTGGATTTTAAATTGGCTAAAGCGATGATGCAGAAACCTGCAATTTCACTCGTTTACTAGTTTCTGGCTTCGAGCAGAGAAAAAAAGGGATTAAACAAAGATGACAGAACTGCAGAAGAGAAAGTATTTAATGGCTATTAATAATGGTTCCCATTATTTACAAGTCAATTCAACACGCTCAGAGCTCTGACATGTTCAGTGTCATTCACTGTGCAGATCAGAAGAGCACAGCACAAGGCTGAGCTACATCATGTTTTGTCCATCATCACAGAACAACAACAACAACAAAAAAAAAATCTTGGCACAAGCTTGTCCTAAGCTGCTGTCAGCTCACACACATCAGGACTGGAAAAGGTCAGAGAGCACTATGGAGCTGGCACTGATAAAGTGAGATAAGGCATGTTGAAGAGTGATAGCCAGCCCGAACTATCACCAGAGAAAGGGCAGTACAGAGGGAGCAAAGCACTGCCAGCCCAAGGCAGTGTGCTCTGCAGCAGCTGGCTGTCATCGTGGACACGGGTACCAGGACAACTGATATGTCCAGGGGAGGTCCCTTGCAGCTGGAGGGAGAAGATTTTTCTTTCTTCATCTTTACTGCAGATACTCTGCTTAAGGACAGCAGGTAAGCAGCTGACTGATTTAAATTCAGTTCTATAGTCACAGTGATTTCAGCTACATTAAGTTTGTTCATGTGGACGTAGATGCGACTAAATGAACATCAAATTAAATAAATGCAGGATTAGTGTTATGGCTCAGTAAATGTAAGTAAATTCATTTTCAGAAGTTATTTAGGAATATAGTCAATTAATTTTCAGTGAAATTAAAAAACTTCTTTAAAACACTTTCAAACACCTCAAGAACACCCTTCAATTCAGTGTTTTGAATAACCTCAAGCAGTGAGACCACTGACAAGTAAATTTGTACAGTGCAAGTTCTTGCAAAACAGTACGATACAGCTTTGAGGCAGTAAGTTATTTCAGTTTGGGCTTCACTGCAAGCAGGTAAGTAGTGCTGCAAAATCAGCGAATGTGTGCAGATTGCACATCCCTATTTACAGTATCTTGGCTGGATGTCCTGAAGCAGCCTGAAAATAGCCATTCTCAGCCGCATCAGATTGGGACATGGACCTAGCTCTGGGAGTGTCTGAACAGAAAAAAGCCCTGTGAAACAAATTTGCAACAGCCTCAAAATAGTTTTAACTTAAATCTTACACCATTTTACTCTTGTTCCCCTTTTCCTAACAAGTTTCAGCCCATGACAAAATACTTTAACCAAGATTTTGAGAAGACAGACACAAAAAAATACCCCAATGTGTCCATGTTAGTGATTTCAAGGTAAAATAGTGGTCCCAGCCATGGTTAGAAAAAGGTGTTAAATGAGCAGTGGTGGTGAACATGGAGAACAAAGTGCTATACTGGCTTTGTGTCAGTCTTTAGACGGAGGTCCTGATATTGCAACAAGCACCATATGTGTCACTCGTTGGCTCGGGTTTTGCGGAAGGGAAAGAGTAAGTACATCTGAAATATGATTTGAGAGGAAGAACTCAGCTGTGGCAAACCCAGCCACAGTAAAAAAGCAATTCTTTAGAGAAATATGGTTCTTAAAAATGCATTTTTAATTTTTTTTTTCCAAATCTGTCAGCATTTATCAAAGTCGCTATTTAATAGATTTTCTAGAATTCATCTTCCAGTTTCCAAAATTTAAACCAATAAATTGAGCTTATTTCTGCTTGGGATAGCATGGCTTAATTCCCGTATTCTGTTCTCTACTAACTTTCAGACTTATCAACCATTTAAGAAACAACAAAAACAAAACAAAAGAAAAAAAGAACATTAAAAGCAGTTGAAAGAAATCTGCATCCTGATTTCAGATAGAGAGGAAGGGCAAACCTGAATGGAGAAGAAAAGTAGAGGGGGTTTGGGGAAATCTGTCTAGGTCTAGATGAAGAAATATAAGAAAATATCTATGTCCCCATGTCAGAACGGATAAACAATTCTCTCTACCTGTGACATAGCCCAGAAATCCTGTGTCCTGTGCTATTTTCTGTTTCACAGAGCACATTCTGTAGAATAGACCAGAAGGAGGCAGGTTTGGAAAAAAAAAATATTGTGGTAATTCTACTAAACCAACATGACAAAGAAAATGTTATTTTTTTCAGCACAAAATGATCTTCCGAGGTGCCCTTCTTTTTAAATGCAGATGCCAGTGCTCAGTTCTCACAAAAATGGATAGTCTTTGTAGATTTGATTACGCCAGAGTGCCCCCCAAAAAGCATGTAGTGTGTAACGCTGAAACTAATAAAAAGTTTTGCCAGTAGCTTCACTGGGACTAAGTACCAGCAGAAGAAGTTGACTTCCAAATAATTTCTTAACAGTGAGGTTTTTATTAGATCTACATAAGTTATTCTCCAAACTTTCCATCTGAGTTTTGACGCATACATTCATTTAAAAAGAAGTATTAATATCTGTCCCAGCTAATTTTTTTTAACTTTATTAGTTCATTACTTTGCAAATGCCACACATGGGACTTTGCTTTTTAAGACTTCCAAGGCTGAGAGGTAGAAGCCTTTTACCATGTCTTAGCTAGCAGGTTGTTCTGCTTCCCTCCCTTGCTCCCCAAAGACCTAATGGTTCTCCCAGTCAGCTCCCCCTCAGCCAAGGAGGTTGGACATGGGTCCCTCAGCAGTCTCCAGTGCCAGCGTGTCAGCCAGACCTGTCCCTCCCTGGCCAGAGGGCCAGGCTGTGCTCAGCTGCAGCTGTGCTCCAGCCATACCTGCACCAGGGCAAGGACCATTTACCAGCTTTTTTTTTTTTCCTTTTCATTTGAAAGAGCAGATGTTAAAGCAGAGTCCCCATCCTTTCTAGCCAGTCATCTCCTGTGGGTGGAAAGCTCCTGAACTGGGGTAGGCAACAGCAACAACAAAAAGCAAGCACACCATTCCAACATGATCTACCTTCCACAACCATCCGGGCATTAGCCAGGATTCCAGCAATGTGCCAAAGGCTTTGACAGTAGCTAACAGAATTTACACTTCCCTCTCCCCACAACTGCAGCTTACCACAATTAAATGCAAAGTAAATACCCACGCATGCATTTGCAACACAAGCAAAAATACCCATTATTTTCTTCATGTGTAAGTAATTCCTGGTGAAAACAGGCATCCAGGCAGCAGCCCAGCCACAGCTCATGCAGTGGAGATGACTGCCACCATCCGGAAAGTGAACCCAGAAACTTCACTTGCAGGTCCAGACCAAATTCGAAGAGCGGCATTTTGAAATCTCAGGTTTGTTTAGGACAAACAACTCGATTTATTTTCCTCTGTCATTCATATATGATCATTCACTTGGTTCTGCCACTTGAGAAAAAGACATGAAAAGCTACACAAGTAAAGCTGGAAAGTAATCGCAGTACCAAAACAGATGTTGAAAAAAGAGGTAATTAAGTTCTGCCAGGATGATCAGAGATGCTTTCTGGCCTTCCATTGTTATCACTTCAGTTAAAATGTCAGTGTTACTACTGAGAGCATCACTGTGTCTTTCTTTTCTTCAAATACTGGCTCTGGAAGACTTTGATGCTCCATTTAAAAAGAAAACTTACATTCCTAGCCCTCACGGACACAGAGAAAACCCTAAAATCATGACTTGAAAGCATGTCTCAACATGCCCCCATAGGATGAAAACCCAGATGTCAAGCAAAAGGAACACCTACTTTATTATCAATTTTATTAATGTCTGTGCCTTACCCTTGATTAGAGCCAAAAAGATTAAAAAGAAGTAAACTTGTTCTGGTTTTTTTTTGCTCTTCTTATAAACTTGTTGGCTCATGTTTTCAAGATTTATCTCCAGCTGTAAGAATTTGAAATGTCTTGAAAATGGGAGATAAACATCTCCTAGAGTTGCAGAAATGTGGAAGCTGGTGCTTCATTAGATGAACCAAACCCCAAATGGCAAGACGTGTGAGGAAATCACTCGGGGGCAAATCTGTGACAAGGAGTACCCTATTTTGGGCACATAGCTCTGGTGTCTTTCTAGAGCCCCTACATTCTCTTTTTTGTTTGTTTATTTGTTTGTTTTATTAGAAACCTTGCATGTGAAAACGTACTAGCCATTCCAATATTGTTCTCTTTATTGGTAATACAAGGAACAGTAACAGGCTTAATAGGAAAGAAGAAAATGCATGTGTTGTAATGCAGTTTGCAGCAGTTATTTTTCTTTCTGAAAATAACAGCATAAGTAAAAGTTTCTAAAGTCTGTTCAGTTCTTGGATATATCAACAAAGTCTCTTTGCAGTGTCCATATAAAGCAGACAGAATAGCTGCAGAGAAGCTGGACTTGGACTCAGAGTGTTTAAATGACCAGGCAAGACAACCAGCCATTCAAGTTGCCAGCAGTGAAGTGGTACTGCAGCATGGCAGCCTGTATTTATAAGCTTCTCATCTGCTGTGCCACAGCTCTGTCTAAGCACAGACTCTTCTCATACACTCATGCTGGTTTACTATTTCTGTTCTGTACAGAAATAGACAATGAACTACATTCAAGCCTATTGTTTTGTAGTGTTGGTTTTTGGTTTTTTTTTTTTTTTCTCCTGTGGGCTGACTTTGCTTGATTTTGTTGCACTATTGCCAATTTTACTTATCCAAATACTATGAGAGAGTGAGAACCTAAATGATTGATAGCAGTGGTCATTGAAACACTAGCAATGTTAGGAATTAGTGTGTTCTCTCCCTCCATGTAATGACCCAAAATTCAAGGCTGACAAAGAACAAGCACATGGGAGGATCTGGCTCGTACTTTCCTTTTCATCAAATGCATCCTTGGGAATAATTTAAATATCATATTTCAGCCTTGTTTTACACACAGAGTGGAGTGGAAAGTAACTGCTGGGCTTGTATTAAAGGCAGGGGGTACAGTGGGAGAATAATTTTGCTAATCCTTCAATTCAGTCAAGCTGAGTTCCCTATATCCATGAGCCCAGAAAGAACTATTGCCTGCTTTCCACACCAAATGACCTGACTCTCTGGGATATCTTTGAAAGACATTTCTTACAGCAGCTTTCTGACGCTGCCTTTTGGCAAGCTGTCCTAGCTGAGTGCGAGTGCATTATAAGCATTGCACCAGAACATCTAGGTTTCTAAAAATGAGAAGAACGCTTCCTTCTTGCCTGGATGCTGGAGCTCTGTCTCCGATTTTATATGGAGGGCGTGGTGATAGGGTGGAGGGTGAGAACCAATAAATGCCTATGGCTGTAAAACATTTGGAAACACTTGAGCGCAAGCACTTTTCCATTCTTACCCCCTTTGCTGCTTTCTCCCAGTGCAGAGGAGTGGTGGGTGAAAGGCAGAGATGAGCCCCTGAAGTTTCTATTTGGTGAAGACAAAGGGACACTTCCAAGGAAAGCCCAAAGAAAACATCTTCCTCGGCTTGTTTCCCTTCCTTTCCTTTCACCTTTTTTAATTCAGTCATCAGTCCATATTATGAAAGTTTAGACTCATAGTTTTTTCCTCCTTCCAACACATCTGCTACTTACTGTTGGTTTGAAGTGAGTGTGTCAGACCCCTGTACTTCAAGTGCACAGGCTTTGCTCCCAGTCACCTAAACCTCTGCCTCCCCACCATCTTTCCTAAGGGATATAAGGGGACATTTCACTTGTGGGTGGCAATGAAGTAAATTAGTCAGATCTGGTTCTTGGTGTGGAGTACACAAACTCACATCTTCCCATCATGTAGAAGGGAAGTGCAGTCAAATTCCTTGCTGCGGAAGTGGTTCCGTAATTTCTACCTGGAAAATATTTGAAAAAGATGGGCAAGACCTTGCTTTAATGTCTTACTGGAAATTCAAAATCTGTAACAATGCAGCATATTCCCCCTCTTCCAGTCTAAGGAGCACAGTCAGCACTGAGATTTGCTCCAAGCCTCAGTGGGGAACTTGAATCTCCTGACCTACTGGTCCAGAGAGGAGAGTGTAACCAAGTCCCTCTGACAATAAACACAGAAACTATTAATAAGATTAACTCTCTGGCACCTACAGTCTCAGCATCTGTTTTAGACATAAAGAGGAAGGCTGGTGAAAAGAATATAGTGGCAACAAATGGTTAAATAAATCTGAACTGGGCAGGATCCTGCAACTTGAATCTTTTCCATTGTTTGCTGATGAGGTGCAGGCACTTGGCTGTGCAAAGAGAAAAGGCTTTAAGGAGACCCAGAATCTGGGGATACATTGCTTCTAAATGGCTAAAGCTGATGTTTAGAGATAATGTTCCTGCCCACTTTATTTTTTTAATACTTCAAGGCATCCATATTTCATGTAATCTCAATTTTAATGTCAGAAAACTTGATTACAGAACCACTAAAAGCAAATCTGCAGAAGAGGGCAGAAGAGGCCTCCTTGTTTTAGCAGCACTGATGAAAGCAGGAGAAGGAGATCCTGGCAGCCAGCAGTCTAGAGGCTGGCATGGCAAATAGATACTAAAGAAGGTTATCAAACTGATATGAATGCTGCACAGAATGCTACCTGCCCAACACAGGACATTTTGAAAGGGGACCTGCTAGAAGAAGACTGGAACAGTGGAATGTTTGCTCCTGTCCCAAGAAGCAGCAGCCGAGTCTGTCACATTTAACAGCAGAAGTAGTGAAGGGCACAGAATTAAAGCTGATAACCCAAAGGGAGTGTATTCTCTTTCTGAGATTGCTGCACTTTCCTAGAGGGACACTGTTGAGGTAGAAAGAGTGGCTGCAAACACACTCTGACAGTCAGCATGCCTGAAAGGTCAGATTAGATTGAGCACTTAGTCTTTATCCATTAGTAGAAGCTAGTAAATCAGAGACTAGCAATGGCCAAGGAATAGCTGGATCTTTGTAACATTACCATGTCTTAAACCAGATAGAAAGGGCTCCAGGAAATCTGAGGGCTCTAGATAATACTCTAGATAATGGGAGAGCTGCTTCTCCATGACCTATTTGATAACCTTCCCCACATAAGGATGTTTATAGGCTGGGTGGCAACTCAGATGTTTAGCTGTGCTGAGATGACAACTTTATGAGGTAAGAAAAATAGCACAGTGTTTTATTGTTGTTGTCATCAGATGTGGGAGCAGCTCTGAAATGTTGCTGCAGCATTCTGTCAATAGGACTTTTTGGAAATAATGAATTTTCTGGTTAGGCTGTAGGCTGCATTAATTGTTTGGAGGGTATAATTCTTGATCTGCTGTTAATATCTTTCTAGAAAAAAAAAACAACAAAATACTTGATTGTTCTTGGAACAATCCATTCTAAGAGCTTAGGAGCACACCAGGTGGAAGTTATTTTAGAAAGGTTTTTACTTTTATGGGCTGCTGGATAGTCCAGAGTTTGTGTTTGGTGTGTCCCTGCTCATAAAAGCTGAACATTTTCAGGGTACAGCACACTAGATTTCCTCTCCTACTCTTTTAGCTTGCTGTTCTCATACCCAAGTGACAAGCTCACATTTGCTGGCATGAGAGAACATGCAGTGCTTTTCTACAGCCTCTAATCACCTTTCCACTTACCCTGTCCATTGAAGGCAATGCAGGAACTCCTGGTATTTGGCAGGCTCTTCCCATTGGGAGGAAGCAAAAGGAGCTCCTTTGGATGTATGGGGAACCTTAAATCTCCTCTTTTCTAAAATGCTTTGTTTCATTTAAGTAGTCTGCATGGATACGCCTCCGACATTTGTTGTCATAGCGTCACTTTTATCTGCTGGTGTCCCACCAGCCCGTGGAGGAGAGGGCTTAGGGAAGTGCATTGAATTCACTCACTTCTTGTTTACAGGCAGTATTCACACTGGCAGTGCTTCATAACTTTCATTAATGGAAAGAAATTAGGATGGAAAGCTTCCTCAGAGTCTGTCTGCCACTAAGACTGTTTGCATAGCCTAGTCTAGGGAAAACAAGGAAAACACACACACAAAAGATGGTGAATGAATGGATACCTTCTAAAGAGATAGAAGAAAGCCTGTAATAGAGAGATGGAAGACAAGAGAGAGGATTTCAGGCTTGTACTTCTCTTGACATAACACTCTTCTTTGAGTATTTTGCAAATAGTGGAGTCTGGTTTAGAGTCTTTGAGGGCTACTATAATAGAATTAATTAATTGGAATGAGAAAAGGAAAAATAACCAAAGCATAATACTTGCTCAAAAGAAAAATCAGTGCTTACAGGATTTGTGAATGTCAGATTTAAGAGGATTCTTTTTTTCATGGAATTAACGAAAAAGTTCAAATTCTAATTGAAAATAAGAAAGCAAAAGAAAACAAAAGCCTTCCTAAACACCAATAAACACCTTTGAAGCAGATCCTAATGTTTATTAGTTTTGCCCTCTCTTGAATTTGAAAAGTTAAAGGAAATTACTTTTAGTTATATATTTTGTGTGTATTAGCATTTTTTTCTTTTAATAAATATGTCGGATAATTACCTTCCATTTCTGTTTCCTTTCTGCAAAACATAGAATCAGAATAATTTGCACTGGAAGGGTCCTTTGAGGATTATCTTGTCCAACCCCTCTGCCATAGGTGGGCATTAGATTAACATGATGCCTAGAGAAAGTCTAGAATAAGCATTCTCATTTTTCTCACTCTGTTGTCTCACTCTTCAGCAGTTTATTTTAGCTTCCAGGAAATTAATAGCACGTTACTTTAGACATAATACCATAGTTCTTCCCTATTTCTGTGGCAAGGACTATAAACTGAGTAAAATTCCTGATGTTTAATTACATCAAATCTTCAAGACATTGTATTAGAGGAACCTACTTGCCTTCTTCTCTTGTAATACCTAAATTCATTTTAACATTCCTGAAAAGTGAGAGTATTTATTTTCATATTTTATAATTGGTGAACTAAATTCGAGAGAGAGACCAAGAAATTTGCCAAAAGGAATCAGTGGTGAACAAGAAACTGAAATGAACTTTCCTAGGTCCCGACTAGCCCTTTTTATAATGATGAATCATTTGTTGTTCTAATCATCAGAACTCAAATGTTTTCCCCCTTTACTTTCTGTTCTGTAAAGAACTTGACAAAGTCTTCTGGTTTGTTTTTGGTTGGTTTTTTTTTTTTTTTTCATTTTTGAGTGACAGGGCAGCATTAGAAGCAGCAGCCATTAAACTTTCCCAGGATATATCCCTCTTTTACTAATTCTATGCATGCATCTTGAACTAGGCTGCCAAACCTAGCATATAAAAAATGAGAGAGAGTAAGGAGTATATTCCCTCTCACCCCACTAGTTCTGGTCTGTGCATAGTAGAACAGTCTCTGTGCATGAGTGGAGGTGCAGGTTTTCTTCCAGTCCCAGCATTTCTGTGAATTAGCAGTGGCAGCCCCAGTTTCCCGCACGGACACTTTGAATCAGCTTGCATTCCATGAGCAGTACATCACTCACTGCTTGGAAATGGTGATACAAGGAAGATTCCTTCACAGAAAACAAGTGGTTTGCTACATATTTAACTAAGATTTAAAAGAAAAGAAAAAAAAAAAAAAAGAAAAAAAAACCCACCCAGCTTTTTCCTCTCCACTTGTCTGCTTCTGAAAAGTAAGCAAGACAACAAATCTTCAAGGTACTCAGCCCAAGGAGACAAGATCAGCTTCTAAGGCCCACATGAAGAATAGCAGCTATAAAAGCATGGATGATATACAACATTTGGCTTTCAATCAAGCCAAACTGAAATCCCCGTGCCTGAATGCCCTCTCTGCCACATCAGCCCCAAAAGCTTATGAAAAAAGGGCGTAAAAAGACGGGAGAGCAACCTGTTCCACTCGAGGAGCAGTGAGGAAAGCTGTTGTACACAGGCACATCAGGACAGCTGCTGAAGGAAAGGAACTGCATCCACCCAGGATAGCAAGCATGCTCCCAGGGTTGGGAGCTGGGCTCGGTTGCTGATAGCCAGGTGGCTCGGTGCCAAAAAAGCAGAATGGCACAAGCTTTGCATTTCAGTGTCTTGGAGACCTTAGGAAAGAGCTGGGGCTGTAGGAATTTCTTTCTTCAGGAGAAAATGTAACACATAGGCAAGAGCTGTGGGCCTGATCTCTTTCCACAACATCCAGAAGATCTCTTAAAGTCCTGAAGAATCATTACAGATTCAAAAATGAGGAACCTAACCCGACTGAATGATTCTGCTGCTAAGGAAGCCAGTCACTTTTCTTCCATTTGTATGTAAAACAACATCACTTTCCTGAAGTTAGGTGCAGGACACAGGCACATTTAGCACTGTCCTCCTCCAGTCTAGTCTCCTGGATGCTTCAAGACTCTCATTCAGACTCTTGGTTTAGAAAAAAAGGAAAGCTGAACACATAGCCAGCTGCACCAGCTGAAACTTTATTTGCTCCACGTGTAAGGCCTATCTGATGTCAGCAAGCAAGAAGTGTTTGTGACTAAAAAACTGCACATACATCTACAGTTTTTAAGAAAGTGAACACTAATAAAACACCTGTTTTCTTATCCTGTCATGCTCATGCCCTTATTGTGCCAAGTATTTTAAATGTTAGCTCCTCAGGATTATCTCAGAGCTGTATGACCAATTCCCAAACTATGCGCATCAATGGGACTATCAGTGGTTCCACAGCACATCCAAACTCATCCTGAAACACTGCAAATAAAAAAAAGACTGTGGGTTTAGGATTGCTTTTTAAACCAAACATTTATTTTAAAAGATAAAAGAATGGCTATTGTCATGCTAAAACCTGAAGACAAAATTACTATATATATGGTAGTTTTTAAATATATCAGCCTTTTATATTTCTTTATGAGGAAAAAAATTGGCTGTAGTTGCAATCAGTCTTAATTCATTTTTTATTGCTGCTCTGGTTCTGTGTTATTTGAGCTGGTTAACTGTTAAAAGCATTTCAAATGTTCACATGGTCTGCATTAGGTTACAGAATAAAAGTAAGTACAGCCCACCAAATGTAACTTTCTGAAATGTAAACCACATGAATTTGATTTCTTTGTGGTACAACTTTAATTGGGTTCAGAGGTCTTTTGGTCTTACCTGTCTATCTGCTCTCTGATGGCCTGACCTGATAAAGCTAATACAAAGAATCTGCGAATGCGATCCAAACTGATTACTTTAAGTTACAGTACATGGCTTTATTCTTCACAGTAACAGCCCTTTAGCCTGGTTCATTATTAGGCTGCAAGTTTGAACCCTAGAGCCACCACTGAACTGGAAGTAGAAGTGTCACAACTTACAGTAAAAGATTGTGTCCCCTTGCAACTCTGCAAAACAAGAGAAGCAAAGGAAACAAGAACGCATAGGTGCAACTCAGCGTGATCACATCTCCTGGAAAAACTGCAGAGCATGCAAACATATGTATGCCTCACATTGCCACAGCAAATGCCACAAGAGAGAATGCATCCAACACACACTACATAATAGAGAAGCAACTGCAAACAGAAATTCCAACAAAGCCTGAAATCTTCAGATACTGATCTTGAGCTGATTTGGAATTGTTGATTTTTTTCTTTTGACAATACTCTACTTTGCCTTAATGACTCATTGTTCACTCATCAACCTTCATCTCTGTTGCACTGTATTCTCTCATATGCCTGCTCAAGTGAAACAACAGTACTGCCACTTCCCACCAGAAAAGCACATCATATCCCAACAACAAGAAGAAAGGCACTGTATAACAGGTACACTCACCTCGTATCCTGTGACCTGGCTCGTAAACAAAGACCTGTATCAGCTTGTGGGAGCAGATCTGGAATTAAGCAGACAGCTCAGAAGAAATGTAGGTAGAAAAGGAGCAGTGTGCTGAAACACTGAAAGTCCCTTTGCCTGGGTAGCTGGTTTTATAATACACAGCCTTGATTTTGAAAAAGTAACATGAAAAATATTCACAGTGCTCATAGCTCTTGGAAGAAGACACCATAGAAAGGAACACTCAGCAGACCCAGTAATAAAATAACAACACAATATTGAATGTTATTCAACTGAAGCCTCCACTGTAATTCATAAGTTTCATTCAAGTAAATAAATCAGTAACAAGTAAAAACATTACAAGTCATCCTCTAGTTCAGGAAAATTACATTCTTTTTTCTCTGCTGGAAAATACACACACATACACAAAAACCCTTTCAAAACAAATGTAGAAAAAAAATTATAATAATATTTTACATCCCATTCCTCAAAGTTGGTTTTGTCTTTGTCAATTTTCTACAGTTCTGTTACCAAGCACTGTTCTGTACCAGTAGAACTGTTCTCTCAAGTAATTTCCACCAGTGAATACAAGAGCAATAACAAATGAGGGCCCTTAATTATTTCCAGGTTTTTCCAATAAGTAGTGTTGGCAACACAGCTCTTAGCTCTCTGTCCATCATACAAATAACAAGGGAAGGCCTGTAAACATGGCAGGGGTGTCTCTACTTTCCTGTTTGTCTAATGGACAAGCAGGAGGAGTAAGAAGGAAATGTATACTTCAGTGGTCGCATTTTCTTGTCAACATGGAATAGGTTTTTTTGGCTAGGAATCATTTATCCGTGAATACACTGTCTTCAAGGACACAACTTACAGATTCGCAACTTGGTCATAAGGAAAATTGAACATTTCCAAGGATGCTTCTTCCAAAACAAAAACTGATTTTCTTTTTCCCTTGAGGCTTGGAATGTGGTTTTGTGCTTTTGTTCTCAAACCCTGTTTTCTTTTATATATGGGATTTTGCTTCCCTCTGCATTTATGGGTTCTGCTTGGGTCCAATATTGTTTCTAGCATTTGCTTTATAGGACTTAGGGCCCCACAACCCTTGATGTTGCATTAATGTGCAACAAAAAGCTCCATGCTACCAGGCTGTATACAGAAAAAGACCAGACTGGAAGGGACCCCAGCTTTCCCCACAGAGAAGTATAGTTTCACTTGATGGCTTCTGGAATGAACTTTGCCTATTATGTTTTATATAGATTTTGAATAAATCCTCTGAGTCATAGATTTCTTATTGGAACAATAAAACAATATAGAGGCCAGGGGAAAATGTGGAAGAAAGTATGGATTTTCTTCCCTGTCATGAAGCCCAGACTCCCTATCTTTCTCCACATCCGTTTAGTATGGCACAAAGGGAACTCACTGACTGTTTTCTTTCAACTTCCTTTGCTACTTCACAGTAGAAATATTATTTTGCTTCATATTTTATTTCCCTACAGATCAGAAAAAAAATCAGCAACACTCTAGGTCTCTTTCCTCTATGGGCCTGGAACAGACTGCAGAGAAAGAAGAAATTAAGACAGAATAAGAAGGCAATTAATTGTAAAGAGGGTAAAGTTTTCCACAAAACTCTTCCATTTGGTGTATGCATTGAAAGGCTCCAATTGTCATCTACAGACTACATATTGTCAGTCTGAACTTGGTTTATTACCTGTGCCATATAATCTCAGACAAAACCATTTGAAACAAGCACAAAATGAGAAAACTAATTGGAACAAGATCTGTTCAAACTTGGTCTCCTTTGGTTATCAGCTACAGTTAATATCTTCAAATATTGTAGTTGTATTTCAACCAGAATCAGTCATCCACTGTTAAGCCTGTTGAGCTTAACAGACCATCTTTTTTGAATATTTTAAAACTACTGCCGCCTTTTGCCCACTTTCATTATGTTAATTTACATCTGATGCCCAAAAAAGCTACATCAACAATTCACAACAATAATGAATTAATGAAGTCCAGCATGTCCAAAGAGAGATTCCTTCAGGCACATTAAGTCAGCAGATCATCTCTTCAGGGACATTTTTTAATAAAAGCTCAAAAATGCTTGCTGAAAACATGAGCTTTAGGTCCTGAGTAGGTCAGGAAAGCTTTCTGCATGCAGCTCTGCCCAGAAGCTCCAGGAGACCACCACCATTCAGATCTGTGCATCCCTTGCACATCTTCCTGTGCGATACCTGGGACAGCCCTACCACCTGTTACAAGCAAGGGAAGTGCAGCATGAGCAACCACCTGTCAGAAAAGGAAACCAGATATTCCACTGCAGCCAGCACTTCCCAGCAAAGTGTTTGGAGGATCAGAGGCCCTTCAAGCAGCACCAAGTGGCTGAAATGCTGGCTGGTCACTCTCCAGACACCTGAAGTGTGTCTGAGAGATGATGAGCAACATCTGTCACACAAGGATTGATATAAAGGGGGAAGCTTCAGTGTTATGTTGCGTAAGTGCCCAGCTTCTGGTGTGAAAGGGGATGAGCAGCGAGCCCAACCAGCTGGCACTTAATCAATCTGGAAACCCAAGTCATTACTCTAAGGAACTTCTCAGAATGTTCTCTGTTTGTATTCTTTTTTAGGTCATTTAACTATCAAAGATGCGATCATCCTGTCTTTGCCTGGGAAAACACAGACATCTCTATAAAGCAGAGAATAAAAAAAAAAAAAAACCAAAAGTTTAAAGACATCCAAGCCCTTCATAAAAATGCTTCATTCTGGCAATGCTGAGAAGAGTAACAGAACTCTAGACAAACACTGAATGGCTTTCAAGGAAAATTGTGAGTTCCTCAATACATACAATGATACCAAAAATGGCAATTTGGACTTGAACTCACATCAAAGATCTTTAGGTCAAACCCACCATGAACTGAACTGTTTGGAACTCCTGATCTGCTAAGAAGTTAGAATTGATATATCTGACTTCTAACCAGATCTATAAAATGCTAAGTTGCTTGAGGAAAACTTAAAAGATCAACAGCTATTGCTTTCATTAAAGAAATCATGTGACTAAGAGCACCACATGTATTTCAGTCTAGGATCATTTGATGCTAAGCATTTTTTTTTTTAATCTCACCAAAACAGAGCAAGAGATCAGGAGACAGAAAAGTATAAAGTAAAAAATACAAGCCAGAAACATTAGAAAATGAACCACAAACACAACTTTTTCCTGTATCACGTATGTATATATGTACATACTGCATTTCAATCTGTAGGGTTAAAAAAGAAGAATGCTACTTTAAACCCTTACATTTACAGCACTGGTGAGCCTGGATCTTATAGTTAAATAACTAGATAAAAGTAACATAATATTCAGAATTCCCCAGGAAGTACATTCAATTCTCTTAATACTGTCAAATAAGCTAGGGATTTGGATTTCACCCATTTTGAGAATTGTTCGCTGCAAACATTTTATTACCTCACCAAGTTTTATGGACCCTATCAGAACAGCTGCGATTCACTTCACTTGCAGCAGAGGAAGCTGGTAATAGCTCAGAGATTGCCCCCTTCATTTCATAAACCAATTAGGACCTGGATCCTACGACTGGAGTAACACAACCCCTTCTTTTACTGGCAAAATTCCACTTCATTTATGTGAGCTCAGAATGAACGTCTCTGTTCACAGAACACAGATGCTCATAGCAGCAAATGTTTCTAAAACACACTCTCTAATTTGTTCCTTCTTCCAAGGAACACTTTTCCTGCACTCTCAATCTACCTGCAAGTTCTGTCTAGCCATCAGTTCCTTGTTCAACTCAGAATTTTTTTACTAAACATAGCTAAGAGAATTTAAATTTATGGTTTCCCACATGGAACTTTGTTAGAGGATCTCCAAAATGACAGATTTATTTAAATTACTTTTTTTTCCCTTCTAAATAAAGCATAATTTCTACTAAATAACTAATTTTGGTGATGTTGTCATCTTAGATTTATCCATGCCTTTGATTCAAATTGTTGCTTTTTTGGGTTTTTTGTTTTGTTTTGTTTTTCCGTTGCTTTTTCATTTTCAAATGCATATTTGGTCTGTCCATAAATATAAATAGAACCATATATATGTCTTAAATGGAACTATACTGTACCATTGATTTTGAAAACTCATCAATTCATAAGGAGGCCTACTTTTACAGGTGGTAATATAGGATCCATACACTTTACACAAAGTCTGTAATTCCTGTGTTTTCCCTCAGGCACTTTCCTCTGAACTATTGTAATTGGTTTGCAGCCAGGTACCAGCTTAAAAAAAAAAAAAAAAGAAAAAGAAAAAGAAACAACCTGAAGTGTTAACACTTTATTAACTTATAGTATGTTTTTATATTCCTTTGGAAGTGTTCAAAAAAGACACTGGCAAGACAAACCATGTTAAATTAAGGCATTCACTGTTTAGGACATCAGTGCCAATTCCTTTATTGAAACAGATACAAACATAATTTCTTAGTGGGCAACTAATCTTTTATCAGAATTCTTTGCACATAAAGGTCTTTATTTTTTTACTCATTGTAGCCATTGTGTCAACCCCAACAAGCCTGTAAGCCCTTCTCTGAACAGACATGGTGTAAGGCAGCATCCCAAAGCTTGCTGCTTCTCTAGAACCTGTGAATTAGTTGCTTAAATAAAAATAAATTTTTTTAAAAGCCTTACACCAAACAAAGTCTGTATTTCTTGAGTTAGTGTTTTACTGCAGCTTAGTTACCTGTCAAACAGGCTGACACTTGGATAAAACACATACTGGAATCATGCATCAGGGCATGTTAAGCACAAACCTGTGATGAAGAGCAGAGCTATGTGATTTGGCTGTGCAGAGCCCTAATGATCTTCTTCTGGTCTAGGGAAAGCTTGATTTGTCATACCAAACCCTCTGCAATTCTGAGATCCTCTTCCATCCGAAAATGATTTTACATGTGTTTTAGTTCAAAGAGTCATATAAATCAGAAGCTCTGCCCATAAATTTTGATGACACCTTTAAAGAAGATTTATACAGTGTGTATTATTATATATATACAGGAGGTATGTAAGAGATACCAGCCACTAAAATTAAGGAATCAATGCTAGATTCTCCAAGTTTTATCTATCATATTTAAGTTCTATTTATGACTTTCTCTGATGTAAGAGCCAACCAATGCATATGAAAGCTCAGTATTTCTGTTCAGATAAAATTATGGGTGCAGTACACTATTCTAACCTTGTTTTCCTATAGTTCTTGGGTGAGACAAGTTTTCAGGACAAAAACCATCATGATCCATTTCTTATAAATCACATGCATGAAAACTGGCTTGAGCATAGTTTCACTGCCTATCTCAAACAACCATCAGAAGAGGGAGAGGGCTGATTTCTTCTCATAACACACAACAATCCTAGTCAGAGCCAGTGGGGAGCAAGTCCCACAATATCCCTTACATTTTCTGGTTTTGGTGTTCTTGCTGTGAGAAAGTAATATTTCTAACAAACGTAGGACTTCTGTCAAGTAGAAAGTATGAAGTGTGAAACTCTATGTTCATTAATAAATTTAAGCAACATGTATAACAAGTGCCTAACTTTCAGAATAATAGTTGACTTCAAGTCAGGTAAACATATTAAACTCTCTTAATTTCAGGTTGAAAAGCTATTTATTACCTGGCTAATGATCCTCCTTTCAGTCCCCCAAAAGTTACTTTGATATATGTCAACTCTTTCCAGCCCCTTCCTAGACCTTACAGCAAGGAAGAGTTTTTGGGAAGGGAGAGGAGTATATTCTTGAGGGTAGAAGAGAGGTGTTGTTAACAACCACCTGTGCCTGACACACAGACTGGCACTGTTTGCTTTTCTCTTCCTAATTAAGCATTATTGGGAAAAAATGAGTCAGCAACTCCTGAACATACAACAGCAGAGGATGTTGGAGAGCAGAGAGAACTTCTAAATATCAGAGACAGAGCAGCAAGGTTTGGCCTGCAGATCAATGTGTGGACCTGGGCAGCAGCTTGCTGAAAGGGATGAACAGCTTGAGAGAGTCCAGCTCATTTTCCCCCTCATCATCCTCCCTTTTAAGCTAAGCTATGAGACAACTTGTTCCTGGGTATGGCTCACTTGTAATAATTTCCTAAGTAATTCACCTGAGCTTCCCAGAGACTTGTGGCTGCTGCTCACACGTGGCTTGATGGGATTCCATTCAAGGTTGGCCAAGGTCAGTGTAGTAGAAGAGACTACAGAAAACATGTCTTAGTATAAGGAGAGGAAAAAGAAGCAGGACCATTAAACAGGAATTAAAGCCCAACATTTGCTACAAAGACAGAAAAAAAAAAAATGGACAGAATGACAATGTCAGATGTTCTCTCTTCCCTTTTCCTCCCCTTACAGTGATCTCACTGATGTTCTTAGATGCTGCACAATCAAGGCTATGGAATGGACTTGATCAAGTGACTGAGTGGTCATTTGATGCTTCAATCTCTCACTGCACATTTCTTCTCATCTCAAAACATACTGTGGTACTTCAGTTCGAATACATTAGTTGGAAAAGAGGTTTTTATCACAGATTTCCTGGAAAGGGAACTAATCTTTGAATTTAATAAAAGCACATCATTCCGTGGCCTCTTTGGTGCCACACACTCCACCAACTTACTAAGAGCTTAAAGAGAGACCTTTTCTTGGATGTACAAAGACCCTTCTCAGTCACCCGCCTATTCCAAGTGTCTTCCAGAAAAGACTCTTACAGGAGTCTTCTGTTTCCTTAAGCTATAAAGGATGATAGCAGGATACTCTGAAAACTCAACCAGAAGTTACAGTCTCAGCCTATGCTATGATGAAACTCCTGTGCTTGCCACAGAGACAGTCTGTCCTTCTGCCATCTGAGACCCTCCAGTTAAGACTGAGAAGTTTTTTTTTTTTTCATTTTCCAAATGACCAGACCTTTGTTAGTCCCACTATATGCATGGAACAGTCAATTTTTTGACTATTCCATTTGCCATGCCCTTTTGTTTGAAAAGCATTCAAACCTGTGAATAGATGATAGACTGAAACCAGAGAGACGAACACAGCACCATGAGAGGAAAGAGAGGAACAGTAAGACAATGCATAGGTGTCAAAATGAGTGCTACATGTGGGGACTGAGAGGCTATTCTCCCACTGGTACCATGATTCTTCAGAACATCAAGGCACCAGAAGCATCTTCCAAACTCCTTTTGTTGCTTTTTTCTACCTGCTTGCATTTCACCAAATGTGGTTGCAATTTTTCCCGTTTGATGCTGTGCCAGAAGACCATCTTATCTCGATTAAAATGCTCTACAACACTTTAGAAACAGATAATCTACATCACATGGTTAGTGTTCTATGTCCACTTTGGAGCCTGAGTTCACTGAAACTGGACTCACTCTCCATTTACTACAATGTTAACAACTTGCTGCATCTGTGACAATCCTCCATCCTCCCAGCTGTATGGAGGATTTATCAGCTGCAGAGCTGTACCAGTGAGTTTCAAACTGGAACAAATACTAGTTATGTCCATTACTAGCTTGAAAAACTAGATTGAAAGGAAGTTACCTTCTCTGTGAATGCTGTTAGTTTGCAGCTACCTACAGTAATTGATAGCCTGAAAAACACATCTTTCCTAGCAAAAGACATGTCCAGATAGAGCAAGCACCATGCTGTGCTGTCACCAATTTGTCTGCCCAGAACTCTCTCACACACTGCTGTATATTCAGTCACAGAAAAAATGGAGTTATTTTAAAAAGAAGACAAGCACTGCTATTGTACAGCCTAGTTCAGAGTCCCATATCTTGAGCTGATTCAGCTTATCTGCTTTTCTATACCTTTGACAAATGCATGTCTTATATCATTTTTTTTCACCTTCCTCCGTATGCCATACTGCTTTTCCTCTATGTATCTTATCTAGAAATGATGTGCTATTAATCAGCCAAAGACACCCTTCACTGCTAAGTGTTCCTCAACTGATTTTTCATCAGCACAAGTAGTTACTAGTTCCAGCATTCCTCCCACATCCTGAAGGCTTGGCAGGGCGGGGGGAGGGATGGCAAGGAGGTTAGAGACCGCTTCACCACATAAATACTATCAGGGACCTTTATACCAACCTGCCAGCTTGCCGTAATGCTAATGTTGCTGTTTGTTCTCAGCAAAAGGAACATGGTGGGAGGAAAGTGGGGCTGCACCCTGTCTTATTTTTTAAGTTAATAACCTTCATGCTCTTCCTTTTATCTGATTAATCTGGCTGGGTGCCTGTTCAGTAGTAGCTGAAGCTTAATACCTGAAACAATGTGTGGATATACATTGTGCCAGTAAGGCTTGCCCAACAATGCACATTCTGTCATGTTTTCCCATGCCTTCTGTCAATATCTCATTTTATGTGCAAGCCCTCAGAGCAGGGAATAGGAAAAAAGAAAGGGAGGGAGGGAGGGAGGGAGGGAGGGAGGGAGGGAGGGAGAAGGTGAAAGGGAGAAGAAAGAGAAAGAGAAACAAAAGTAAGGAAAAATTACATCCCTTGGGAACATCAGCTGCTACAAACTCGCCCACTCCTCACCATGAAACAAGCTGTGTGCGGGCACAGGTGGGTCCCATTCTCTGTTACTAGAGCATAGCCTACAAACAGGGGCTAAATGAAGACTTTCATTGCTGTTCCCTGTTTTCATTGGAGCAAGGCCATCATAAACATTTGCAGGTGGCTTGGCCATAGTCTGACACTAAAATATTTGTGGTTGTGATAAAAATCGGAATATTGCTACAAGATGGTTCTATATAACCTTCAGGGCTTGATCCTGCTCTTACAGAACTCAGTGAGAGTTTTACCCAGTTTCTCTCTGCTGGTTTTATTACTCATTAAAAGGCATTTTCCCTGGCACAATTCTTCATGGTAAAGACTCATCTACCCTTTGGGGCAAATTCAGATGATTTCTAAAAAAGGGAAACTCAACCAAAACCCACTGATTTGAGGACCTCAGAATTTGGGCTTGTTAAATAGCTAAACAACCTCAACTTTGCAAGGCTAAATCAAAGCAACCAAACTTTGAAGACCTAAAATATTTTCTGAATTCATTTAGATGTTTTTTTCAGTTGTTTAATACAGAACCATTGTCCAGTTTGTATTCCTCATGAATGAGTCGTGGATATAATTCTTAGCACATTTAGAAGGATAAGATGAAGATAAATAGAAATGACAAGATATGTTCTCTGAATAAGTAACACAGACACCACAGGGAAAAGACTGAAGGAAAAGAAGGCAAACAAGGATGCTCAACCCTTTGGCAAGTAGAGGAAGTTGAAAATACAGCAATTATCTCCTAGGACACACCATGAACAAAAAACAAAACCTCCTAGGAAGAGGGAAGAATGGGGAACAGAGTATGCTGGAGGTCACACCATAAGTCTCATTCACACAGAGTCTCAACTCACACAGAGACTAAAATGCTGACAATTGCCTCCCAATAAAGCAGCTTTAAACTCAAACTTAGGAAACATTTGTGTGATTCAGTCACAGGGAAGAATTAAGATATGTCATGACAAAGTTTCCCAAATGAGACACACCACTGACTAGAAAAAGGCCTTTTTATCCTCAACCCCACCAACTTTGGAGATTCTAATCACCATGGCCCTGAACCAACACAAACCTAAAACCTGACTGACAGGGTCTTGCAAAACCACATGCAGTTTTTTTCTCATTATATAGAAACAATTGTTTGGAAGACAAGCACAGTCTTACATAAAACACCTCACCACTGAGTATTAAAAGTAATTTGGGGGGGTTTTATGCTTTTAATTAGGATCATAATTACCACTAGACCTATTAAGTCACAATTTGAACAGCGGCTTAATCAACCTTAACAAAAATAATGGGATTAGTTAATGTTTTTCTTTCTAAAACTGAAAAAGAAACTGTTTCTTCCCCCCTCCCTCTCTTCCAGCCCCCTCTCTTTGAACAGAATGGGACATATATAAGACAACAACTTTGCTGAATGGTATTGCATGTGAAATTTATGTGAACACTGTGTTTTGTCAATATGTAATACATACAAAGGGCATATCTATCAAATAGCTCTACATGACCCATCCTACCAGATTTATATATTAAGTACCAAATCCTGAAAAAGTAGTAAAAAGGAAAATAGAAGAGCTTGGGCAGGAGCACAAAATTAGGGCAGCAGATGGAATCTGCGTTCTGTGCATGGCTGGGTAGCCTAAAGCTCAGTGCCATGGGCCATTCCAGCTACCATGGGAGATACAGAGCATGTGGCCTACACCAAGAGTCTTGAAAGAAAACTCAAGAATAACTAGAATTTCAGTTTTCAATGCCAGGATTTCAATTAAGTTATTGTGATTTATGAGGATCTTATACTTGCTGGAAGTAACCAGGTGTAAACATATACTAAACATGGGTGGTTTTGTTCATACAGTTCTCCAGACATTAGCACCCAATTGGCATTCAAGCCAATACAATAAGCACCCATACTGTCAATTTATGGTAATAAATATGGATTCATCATCACAAATTGATCAGCTATTCACAGTGTGCCAAACTCTATCTTGATGGTCTTTTTGTCTTCCAGCATTCCTCATTTAAACAGGGGACATAGGAAATAGTTCAATCCCACAGAAAACCCAGAATTCCCATTGAAGAAAGTTAAAGGATCAGCTTCACAAACACTTTGTCTTTCTTCCCAGAGCAATTATAGAAAAAACATGCAGTATGATCATACAAAGATTAAAAAAAATTTAAACACTGGATGCAGAAAGCAGGACTCTCCAGCAAGTACAGCATTCTGTCCTTTTTGAACCAGTGTGCCATACCTGGAGTAACCTGGCCATTCCCCACAGTCTGCAACATGTGCTGCAGGGGTCCTTGCTCATCCTGACAGGGTCAATTGCAAACTCAGTAACCTCAAAAACCTCTAGAACAACATCTGGGCCTGCATGCAGCTGATCCTTAAGAAGCATGAGGACACGAGGACAACATCTGATTCTACAGGCAGAAGCCAGAGAACCAGAGAAATGAGAAAATGGAAATGGACTCACCCAATCTGCCGATTTGTGGAAGGTGCTTGTGTAATGACAGAACTGGACTGTGGAGAAGGCATGGCTTGTTGAATCACAACGCTGGTGTCGTGGTTTGGCATCCTTGTGTTTGTCAGCTGGTGGGATCCAGGTCCTGCCATTGCTCCTCCAACTGTGTTATGCATGGAGATATTCTGTGAGAAGAAGGGAAATGGGAGGTAGAAGAAAATTAAAATAAATAAATAAATAAATGTCTTATCTTGGTTTTCTATTCTACAGGAATTCTATTAGGAATCTGAAAGTATCAGCAATATGAAAAGTTACTGGCTCCTGGTAAATCCCAAGTCAATAGATCTTGTTATAACCAACAACAAGAATGAAATGAAAAATAAATATTTACTTTCACAGGTGGAAAAATACCCACAGGTTGAGTAAAAATACCCACAGGTTGACTAATCACTCTTCTGTGATTCTGTCTTGTGATATATAATGGGGATATTTAGGACATATTTCTCCTAACTGAACATGATATGGGCACATGACACCTTGATTTACTGCACGGGCTGTTTACTGTGTACTGCCTCTGCTTAGACTGACAAGCAAATCAAGTTTTACAGCCCCAGACTAACAAACAGTATATGGCACATCATGAAACAGCCATTTCTATTGGCCTCAATAGATATTGTAGAGCAAAAATATCCCAGAGGCTTAGAACAACACTGTATTTCACCACATATAACCTTTGCTTCAGGTAACTCAGAGGTCTTAAAAAGTTCTTAAAAACAAAAAAAACAGAAGTTCACAGATAATTCATATCCACTGAGCAAACAACCAGTGAGAGACCAGGATATTGCTAAGGAAGGCGCCATGGAATAAAACTTCTCTCCTGTTGTGCCTGTACACACAACACACACTGCTGCTAAACCGCAGGGTTTGACTTGGCCTGCGTTTAAAAACAAACAAAACTCTCAAGCCAGAGATAAGCCACAATGTATACATATGAAAAATACAGTAACCTTGAGAGCATTATTTTTCCTATCAGGCATAAACGTGTGAATTGTTAGCAGCAAGAGGAAAAGAAACTTGCCATTGTCGCCTCATGCTAAGCTGAGGAAAACGGGGACAAAAAAACCCCTTATACACACACTGACACTGAGACTCACACAAAGCACATTCCTAACAACTTCAATACTCAGAATTAAAAAACAAAGTTCTATTTCATTCAAAATTCCAATTTATGTGTCAATTTGTCTAGGAAACATATGCAACCGCCACAAAATATTGGTAGATAAAGCTGGTAGGAAAAGAAACTCAGAGCTCTAACCAATTGTGGAAAACAGAAGAGGCACGCAACATGTTGAATCCCAGACTTAAAGAAAGATTGTATTATAAGCCAAATAAGGAACTACCACTCACAGAAAAAGAGAGCAAATAATTAGAGGACCCCAATTGAAGGCATTAGCTGTTGTCCCCTTTCTCCCAATTTTATATATTTCATGTGATTTCCCAGAACAGTGTGGACACAGGGATCTCTTTTGCTTTCACAGTTGTTCCAGTCTTCATTAACACATAAAGAGGCAGAGGGGCTGCCTACAGCTGAATGGCTACATCACCTCACCTGGAGACAGGTGGACCCAGCATTGAGTTCCTCTTACACTAAATAATTTACGCATTATGAATCAGGTCCAGAAGCTCCTTATTCACTTAAGTATTCACTTAAGGAGTGTGAATTGCAAGAGGAAGCCAGACCAATGACCTTAACTGTAATATTTCATAGGACATAAGAATGTCATGACCATCAGGCAATAGCCTTAGATATATGAAAACTTCTCTAAAATAAGTTCTCCCTCACCTATCACATTCCTATTAAAATGTCACATCTTCAACACATTACTGGTTTTTGATGAAAAGCCTGTTCAGTTTAAAAAAAATATATACAGTCAAATCTAGCTCAGGGTTCAAACCTGTTTTTTTTTGATCATGGCCAGATTTTGCAAAAACAGATCTAATATCTATCCATGTACAGTCAATATTTTAACACTATCACTTCCTAAAGTGGCCTCTAAAGGAACTATGTATGGTGCCATGAGTATGCAAGGCCTGGGAATGGATAGGATGGAAGACTATCACAAGCCTTAGACAAGTGGTACCCTGGCCCTTGCCCAGAGTTTTACTGGACTTTGTTGTACCATGGTAGGGCAGAACTTAAAGATTTCATATGAGATTCCTGTGCTCCTAAATTAGGTATTTCCTTTCTCTTTTCCTTCTTTTTCAATTTTCTCCTATAATTACAGAACTCTCTAAGGTACAGATGAATTATGACGTATATGGAAAATTTTGTTTGCCCATAAGACATTGTAGTTGTTATCTTAAATGCATAAACTTACAACCATGTTTCAAAATGTTATCAACTTCCAGTAAGCTACATCTTTTCAAAAAGTAGGTTGAGTATGTGATGTGTGGAAAGTAAAAGCAGAGTGAGAGCCTGCCAATGCTTTCAGATGTTCATTCTTCTCAGTAGTGCAAGCACTGCTGTTGGGCAAGCGTATACCACGCTGCCAAGTGAAAGCCTAAGGTTTCCCAACAAAATGTCAAACTCAGCATGACTCTAACATTCATAAGAAAAGGATTTGGCAATCTCAGAATAATTTACATCAGTGAGATGCTTGTGAATCTACAGAGAAGTTCAAGGAAGTTCATACTTTCAGGACAATAAGTATGCACCGAAAGGCGGCAGAAAGGTACTGCACGGTAGATCTGACACTAAGCCTATCTGATCTCGCTGTATGCATCACAACATGCAGAATGACTCTGTACCACCAGCACAGCAAGGCTAGGCTTATTGCACCAGTGATGCAGACAGTCTTCAGAACTCCCAAAATGGTTTCACTGTGTTGACTCTGCAGCTGGTTCTGAATGGATCTGGATGGGATATTAGCAAGCTCCTTGCAGACTCAACTTTCGGCCCTTATAGAAAGAGGAAAAATTCAGCAACATTGACTGATACTGAGACCTCCACTTCATATACTGAATTGTTGTTTGGTTAAGCTGCTTCCAGCTCTACTTTTAAGGAGTTCTTCATGTTCTTCTACCAGGCATCCATGAATAACATCTCCTTTGACTCCCCTTATCATTATCCTCCAGCACTTAAGCCAGTGGTGAAGAGTACTTGATACTAGGTGTGAAGCTCCCAGCATTCCAGCTCAGAGAAGTCTGCATGAGTAATGAAACAGACTGAGCTCTCCCTCTGCTTTTAACATTCCCAAGACCCATTCATACTCCGAGAGAGCATGACATACACACTTGGAGTTTTCTCAGGTATCTTCTCTACTGTGCTTAAGCATTAGAAGAGGGCATATGAGCTTATTATTATTACCTATTTTATTAAACTGAACCTAAGTGTTCACATATGGAGCAAGCCACCTATATTTCAAGAGCTGCAGAGACACAAAAGATATGCTTTTAAAATTAATTTTGTGGATCATAATTAAGATCCAATACATGAAGAGGAATTTATGTTCTTTAGGACTAAGTTACATCCTCACTGAAATTTCCATTCACTGCCAAGGAAACAGAAACTAGGATTATAACACTGAAGAGCTTTTATAGAAAAAATGTGCTCATGCAGTTCTCTCCATCAGTATTTAATATTCAAACAAATAAACCCAAAAGCACCAAACCATATCCACAAACTGCTTTTAAATCAACGTGTTCATTTTCAACTTCTCCAGATGCAAGAGGAAAGCATAGAGATCATCATCATCATATGAACTTCTCCCCAGTCACATTTCATGGCCCCTTTTAGCTTCAGACTTTGAAGAAAACATTTGAGCATTTTTCTCCCACGTGCAACCATTTAAGTTTGGATAGACAACACACTTCTTTTTTCTAAATGCTGAAAACTTCTTGAAGTCGTGCTTCCATGTTCTAGTGGAGAAGATTACACATCACTCCACAAGAACACACACCCTGTTGGCAAGCACGGCAGAGAAATGACAGCTACACAAACACAGGCAAAATACACCCAGACAGTCACCAATTCCCTTAAACCCTGGTTCTTCCAGAGAAACACTCATCCATTTCACAAAGCACCACTTCTAGTCAACCACCATCTACTGAACTCAAAGGATGAAGACAACTGACCCATCCTTCACGATCTACTGTAATATTCTAAGTTTCAGAGTTTGTTTGTGGTTTTAAGCTACAAGATCTAGTTTCTCAACCAAAATATATTTTTATTTTCATACTCTTATTTTTTGGCTGTGAGGCTTCCAAGAATTGCAAACACCAGTTTTACATGAACTGAAGACTGTTCAGGATTGTTCTGTGTAAGCTTTTAGATCAATAGAGGTGTAACTCACAACCAATTGTACATAAAGGTATTTTGCAGACTATTATATAAATTCTCAAGTCAGAAGGTATTTTCCATTAAAAACTGAAATAAAAATGCAATTAATTTAAACACAAATAAAACCACTTTTTGTACATTTTTGTTTTATGCAAAATACCATGTATCCATATTTTCCTGCACAGCTATTTAAAATCTTTTCACACAGTTCAAGAAAAAAGCATCAACTTAAAAAAAAATTATAGTGAGAAATCAAATATACAACAGTACTTCAGAATTTATACAGCCTGTCCTCTCAATGAATATATTTTAACAAGGAAAAATAATCTAAGACAATACACATTTAAATGGCAGCTTCATGTGCATTTTTAAGAAGCACACAGTCATATCTTGCCTGATTACTGAGATCCTAACTTCACAATATATAAAAGACACATGAGTGGAAGCCTCCAGTGACACATTCACTCATTGCACATACTGCTTACGCAAGCTAAGAACCTGCTGGCTTAAATACTTGGAAGACGTTGTGAAGAAAATGATACATTAAATGCCGCAAATAAAGGCAAGCTTAAAAATTATTTTAATCACATATAATCTCCATCAAAATTACTGGGCCTCTATGAATTCTCTGCTGACAGAAGAAAACAATAATCTCAAAACAAAAGTTAGCAAGTCTCCCCAGACCAGCACCAATTAATTAATTTTCTCATCAGAGTAGAAGGAAAACACCCTCAGACCAGCACATCACAACTGTTTCATCTGTAACTGGCATACAAAATCTAAACTCCTATAAGCACAGAACTAAGCTTGCTGCCCACTCAGGACCAGTAAACACAGATGAGGAACTAGGGAAGAAACCAGAGATAAAAAATTAATTATGTTACTAATGCAATTGAAAGTTTACAGGAAAAATAAAGTATACTATCAGGATTTTAAAAAGAAATAAATCCATTATGCAAGAGATAGGTGAGTGTTAACTTGGTGGAGACTGAAATGCAATACTTTTTCTTTTTTTTTTTTTTTTAACTGTAACATCTGTAGAGCTTTGAATGAGGAAAAGCACTAAGCCAGAAAAAAAAAAGGACACAGAAAGAAACTGCTGGAAAATGCTGTGTAGTAACATTAAGCATAAAGACAAAGCATTATGATGATCTTATTGCAGACCACTAAAATCCATTTAACTCCCCTACTTAAAAAGAGGTATGAAGTCACTGAGTGAGGCTGACACATAAAAATACAGAACTCATGCTAAAGGATCTATTCCTCAAAACATTTCAAAGAAAGGCAAATGCTCACTTAACAGCTACCTGATAAAAATGGCACATTACAAGAAACAGCAGGCATGATATATCCCAGAATGGGGAAAGACTCTTCCCTGCCCCCAAGGCCCCCATCCAAAATCTCCCCCTAAACTGGACCCAGCCAGCTATCCACTGGAGACTGAAAGGCCAGGAGCAGTATGGGTATATCTGACTTCTTGAACCCCAGGCATGGCTGCTCAGTCAAATGTTATCAACCTGATCTCCAAAGGGGTAAAAATGTAAAGAAAAATTAAACTCCTTACTCAAGAATGACAAGTAATGATAGGCAGATGGGGAAAGAAGGGAAACATTGCTCTCACTGAAATCATAAAGCTTTGAATCTGTACTTATCAGTCTCAGCCACTGGTTTCCAATTTTTTGGATCACAGACCTCTGTCAACCCTCTGAATTTCACACAGAGCACTCTGTGCTCTTATCATAAATTGTGTAATTAAGGCAAGATGGTTCCACAGACCAGATGCAGATGACTTACCACAGCTTTGCGACCACCAGCAGTTCACAGACCAGAGTTAACTGCCACCCAAGTACGGCACTGGAGCACCATGACTAGAATTTATTGGCAAAAAAAGATAACATTTCGAAAGGTATCTATGAACTTCAGTAACCTTTGTCCTTTTTTCAAGATGTCTTCAGTTTTTGGAGCCTTTGGCAATTAATGTTAATTAATAGATCAGACTTGTGTACTGGGGCTGGCAGGAGATTTGCAAAATCTTATCCTAAATATCTGTGTTGGAACATGCAAGGAAGCTGCCTTGTTTTTTTTAAGTTAGGATGGATTATTCTTAAACATGGACATGCTGGCTGTCCTCAAGAGGTACAAAACAAAACAAACAAAAAAAAAAAAAAAGGAAAATCATAAATAATCTTTTTATCCTATTTTCTTTCAATATCTGTTTATATGTTACCAGAAAGGTTTTCTGAGATACCCTGAGTGATGCAAACCTCATCTGCTAATCTCCAGCAAACTACACGGCGCTGCTAAGCAGCGTGGCACAGGACACAGGACAGACATATGAAGTGCTAAGCCAGGTATAAGCCATCTCAAGGCTCTAACAGTCACCACTGTAACTCAAAGTCCAAAGGGCCCATTTAAGCACTATTAATCCTCTAAAGGCTGCTGCCTGAAGGGTGACAGCCCTGCACAAAATCTCTGTAATGCTGCTGGTGCTGCAGGCCAAGCTCTGGCTGCCCCCGCTGTGCCTCTGCCCCTTGGGCACCTCGAGCACTGTCACCTCCTCTGGTCCCTTCCTGGCACCTTCTGGGGCAAATGCCCATGAACTGCTTCCATGGGCAAGAGAAGCCTCCCTGCCAGTCCTCCACTTTGGCTACTGGCTTAGGCAAATGCTCTGAATCCTCTGATACTATGAACAAAATGCAGGATACTTGGAATTTTTGGTCTTTTATCTTAATTTTTTTGACATGATCTAATTACAGTCATTCAGTGGTGCCCTCTAATTATCAGTAGAAATGAATACTGAAAGATGACCCTTGTCTTCCACAATTCCCTCCCCTCTTCCCCCACTACCCTTCTCGTGCCCTTTACAGTGTGTCTGTCCAGGCTACGCTTGCAACACGTGAAGCCTTCTTTACATACACAGTAAGGAATATATGGTGTATACCAGAGGTACCCATGATAAACCATTTACTAGTGCAAAGGAAAAAAAAGTGATGTAAGGGAACATATTTTAAAGGAGAAGGAAACTTTGGAAGATCGGTCTCACCAGAGTTTGAAAGGAAATAGCTTCTCTATGGGAAAAGATGACATCAGATTGCATGCTTATGTCTTGAAGTTTCCTACAGATATTTCCCATTTTTCCTCAGGGTTGCTTGTTTCATGCACAATTACTTGTCCAATATAGCCACTAAAGCAACATAGCACAAAGAGCTTCTTCTGTTCAACTAAAGATCAGTAACACTAAGTGTGCAAAGTCCAGTATCGGTCACTCAGGGTGTTTTGCACTGCTAACACCACATTAACTCCTGCTAATTGGGAGACTAAAAAATAGGGGGAGCACAAATGGCTGCCTGGCTCTAGCCAGTTCTCTAATTCTTTATGCAAAAGCCATAAACTGACTATTTCATTTCTTCTAAGTTGCCTATTGTGACATTTATAAACAGGAACCTGGCAGCATGTCAATGGTGCAAACTGATTTCCTTTTCTAAATACAATTTTAAAAAGCAAATAAACAAGGTTATGCCTGCTAATGAAACATTATATGCCATGCTGGAGCTAGTTTTTCTCAAATGTATTCTCTAGAGCAGATGGAACACCAATAAACAGAAAACAACAAACCCTTTTATAAAAAGTATGTTTATAAGAAAATACGTTCTACATAGAACTTTAAGGCAAAGTGGCTTATATCTGTAATGTTATCTTGGGGACAGAATTATGGTCCCATTAGATTGCTGTAAACAAGGGAGCTTGCCATGCATTTCAAATGGAGAAGTGATGCTAAGAAACATGAAAAGAAGAAAAGAAATTTGCCAGGATAGTTACTAGGTGTAATTCCTAAAGGCCTTAGTTGAAATCAAGGCCTTACTGTGGTAAAACCTATACAGACACATTGACGGAGAACACTTGTCCACAGGCCTCAGAGTCCAGAGACAAAACAAGGAAAGAGGAAAGGAGAAAAAGAGAACGGGATTTGTTCAGCCAAATATCAGCACTCAGTGCAAGGGCTCTTTTCTCCCAGTCCAGTGCCTTGTCCTTTACTTTGCACTGTTTCCTTGCACCTAGTACTTATCTATGAATTGAGAAGACCAGAAAAGTTTAAATAAATAGATAAAAATTCAAATAAACAGAATTATAAGCTCTGTTTGAGTTTTTTTCCAGCACTATCATTTCATATCTGTAAATCAGACAGAGTGCACATACTAAGTGGGTACTCAAAGAGCCTTCTCAAAGTAGGTGCATGTCAACTTTTGCAGGACAAGCAATTAGACATCCAAAAGCAGCTGCCAGATCTGGAGGCCAGTCAAAGGGTAGTTGAAAACCTGGCTTTTCTTTCTTTATTGTAAGGAGTTTTATATTTATCCATCATGAAACAGAAAGCTGGGAAGGAGGGGGAGGGTGGCACTCCTCCAGGAATTGCTTTAAACAAGCCTTTGATACTGCTAACTGAAGGCACTAGGCTTTTCAACATTATGCAAACCATTTATAATTTGTTAACAGCAAATTCACAGAGACAGCACTTTGGCATCTAAATTTGTTGTATTTTATTTAATGTTTCTTTGAAATTCTCATCAATGATTTCACTGGCATAAGTTACTAGCATCATGCATGATTTACAGCCCTGGCTGTTGACTGCACTCAATGACCAGAACATTTTTTAGACAGAGCAGTTGGTAAAGAGAGCAAGGATGGTAGCAACAAAACAGACAGTGATTTTCCATTCAGGCAGTTTCAAGCAGAAAACCAGCAGGTTTAACTTTTCTGCTAAGAAGTCAAGTGGAAATGCTGCTACCCCGGTAATAAAAGGCATCTCCCAAATATTCTGTTACTCCCAGCCCACTGTGCCAGCTGTGTTGGGCCAGGCAGACTAGTGCTGCATGGGCACTCAAACAAAAGGCTGGGAAAGGTCCAGGAGTGAAGGTTAATGGTGGTCTCAAAAAGAATCAGACAAACCATTTGCAACGTAACAAGAGATCATAGGTTTAACCAGTGAAGTGGGTTTTCAAGTGAGCTGGTAGGAAAATCATCTTGATTGGTGAAAATCATAAAGGAATATGGAGATCAAGTTAATCAAGTCAGGATCCAGTCAAGTCAAATCAGTTAGTCAAGTCAGGATCAAGTTCATCCACCAGGTCTCCTGGGAAGTAATCACAAAGGCAATGATACAGTTTTGCAGGATCCACAATCGCTTCAACTGATTTTAGGTTGATGCTTTGGGAGAGGAGAGCTAGTTTAGTTTAGATCTTGAACTGAAAGAACTTAAATATAGTTAAGTACATAATTTGAAAGCATTCAGAGAAAAATTAATAACCTTTGTAGCCATAAGTGTTAAAAAAGGTTAGGTTTAGAAAGGCGAACAGACTGTCTACACCAAAGGAAAAATGTTAGATACACTTCTAGTTAAAGGAAGTTCACTTCTACTGAGTACAGCAGAGGCTACTGACAAACAAAGGTTACAAGAAAGTGCTCTCTGAATCCTCAAAGCTGGTAAGCAGTCTGGTTAAGGAGAAGCAGCCCTTCTCCACCTCTGCCTTAATTTCAGCAAGTGACAGACAGGCAAGCGAAAAAAAAAAAGTAAGACTAGGAGAATAAACATGCTTGGAAGAAAGAAACTAATAGTGGCTCTTCTGCAAGAAACAGAGTTGACCATCCACTGATGAAGGCATGTGACTTGGTCTTAAACACAGATGGAGATGTCTGGAAGAGCTGTTGTTAATGGGAAAAAGAACAAGTAAGCAAGCTAATATGGAGCTTGGACATATAACTTCCCAGGATGGGGACAGCGGAAAATATCAAAAATATAACTCCTTGTACAGAACAAATGTGTTCTGCAGGTCAAGTAGACTAGGAACTGCACAGCCATCCTTTTCTTCACCTGGTACAGATTTACTGCATGACTTTGATCAAATTACTTCACATTCTTCTGCCTTACATACGAAACAGGACAAAGACTCTCACTTGGAAGTGATGAGAAGGGACAACACAGTGTACCTAGGAAGGCAATGTAACACAGCAGTGACAGAGCAGAAGGGGATTTTTTTTAAGAGAACTCCACATGCTTTAGAGTAGCATGCATTTCAAACTCACAACAATGACAAGAAATCATAATCAAGATACTTCAACCAATACAGAAAATCGTTATATGATGAATACTATTAGAAATATTGTGAGACAAAAGAGCAGCTATTTGGTAGCTGCAAACATGAGATAAAGACGTGTGACTCAGTAAAGGAAAATGATGACTGCGTACTCAAGTCCAGAAAGTCCAGACAGTAATGCAGAGTTTATTCTTCAGAAAAGGGGAGCTCATCTTCTGTAGAAAATTGCATCAAATTAAAGGATTCCTGGCCGTACATCCAAATACGGGCACTAAAAATTGTGAGCCATTTCAGAAGAGTCGGGCTAAAAATCTTACTGAGGTTATATGGTGGTGTTGGTAGTGATGAAGGGGGAAAATTCTCATTTGTAAAAGCAGGATATGTTTGGTTCAGCTTCTTTCCTGGGTGGAGGAAATGGAGAGAAAAACAAAGAAGCTGCACTATATTTGATAATGCTACCAGACAATCATCCAGATGTACACACTTCCAGTCACACTAATTAAATGTGGTGTGGAGCCATCCTGGGGAAATTACATACCATTCTTTTAGAGTACCACATGCTTCTGAAATGCCTTGGTAAAGTTCTCACTGCATCTGAGGAGCTACAATGCTCATTTTCCTAAGTAAAAAATTATTCACTCTCCTGTATAATTGGTCCTCCTGGTGTGACCCAGGCAGATAGATAACTTCATTCAAGGAGGCAAAACATGATTCAGGCAGGAGTTTCAGCTAAGACATGAACGAAACAGGGCAGGCAGGCATCCTTAGCAACAACCTAGCTGCACTTGGAGAACTGTTAATTCTGAGTGCTCTCCTCCACACAGAACCTTTTGCCTAGAAAGGCTGTCAGTGGGATGTTTACAACCTAAGCAATGTGATACCTGAAAGTTGAAGAACAGAGAAGAGGGCCAGGAGTTCCAGCCTGGCACAAGTAGCACCATAATCCTGTTCTCAAGAGGAGCTAGCTCTGGGGTATCAGCATTAAAGAAGAACAATATTGCCCTTCAACCTTGAACACTGCCCATTTTAAACCAATCTAACTTGTATTTTTAATACACAAGACTCAAAAAATAGCTAATGCAGGGTCCAGGAAATGCTACCTGATTTTTCTTCATCACCAGAAGACAACAGAATGGACTGTGCTCTGGAAACCCATTGGATCACACTGTCTAAGCAATAGGAAAGAGGCTTTCCAGTAAGATAGTGATCAGAAGGTGATTCTGTGTATGTTTTAGCCTTTTTGCCAGTTGTCTAGGAAAATTACAGTGGCAACTCCCTGACACAGACGGTATTAAATATCACAATCTTCACCATTCCTGTTGATTATATACAAAAAGACAATGTGACCCCTGTATGATATTCTGAAAGCCATTTCTCAAACATTTTCATAACTGAATGCTTGAACTCATTTCAAATGCTTGCTACAAATTTTCATTTTTGAAAACAAAGGCTGAAAAGCCAGAGCTCTTTGTGACTCAATAGAAGGTCTCCTTCAAAACACATCATCTCACATTTCTCACCTACAGCTGTGACAAGGTTTGCAAAGCTGAATCCAGTGAGTCTGGACTGCTAGAGGTGGCCCAGAATTTTGCTGAGAGTTTTCATTTTCAAAGGGCTAACCAAGAAAGCTGATAAGTTCGTCTGGATTCACTGTGTCCCATGTAACAAGACCAGAAAATTTAATTCTCTCAACAAGATTTATTAGGTATTGACAGGGATGCATATGGAAGTTTAGCATCCAGAGAAAAGCTATTTAACAGAAAAAGAGACAAAAGTAAACTCAATGAGGTTCAAAGCAAAACCATAAAGAATAAAGACTTGTGTGATACTAGAGAATGTACATTGTTGCTCTGTTAGATTATTTGCTTTAAGGCAGAAATATGATAGTCTGAATTTTAATAAGATATGGTGAAGTCTGTGATGTAGGGAGTCCAAAATGATTATTCTTCCTTCAAAAAGGACACACAATGTACTACCCTACAATACTTGGTCTGTCTCTTCTTACAGTAAACATTGCTAATGCTCCTGGAGAGGGGCTGACCTTGCCAGCCAATTACATTATGCTAATTTGTCTGTTACTATAACTCCTACAGAGGCATTCACAGCTCAGAGCAGGACAGAGATTTATATTGTCTCTTCCAAGCTGCAGGCTGTAGACGTTAATCTGTCTCCCTCCTTCCAGTTACAGCTCCACATGGCAATATCTACATGCAGTGCCACTGTACATTGAAAGAGACAGTTATTGCCAGCTTTATTCAACTTAGAAGACAAGCCATGGTCCTACTTTGCCCTTTTAATAAGTGTCACTCTATCACAGAAAGCATATGCTTGGTAACAGCTGTTTTCCTATGAAAACATATGGTTTCTCATATGCTTTTGAAAACACCACAGGAATGTATTTGCTTGCTAGATGCTAGTGCCGTGTCTCTACATCCAGCAACAAAATCATTGAAAGGAACTGAATACTTTCATGTTATACTCATGTGTTGTAAAAATACCTGTTGTTTTAAAGCAAAAAAAAATCATCGAGCTGAAAAGATTTATGTCAAAATAAGCCTCATAATTTAGAAGTTATGTGTCCTACAATATTACCTGAAGATGGGATACAAACATGGGTCTTCTGCAGACATATAGCAAGTAGCATGCTTCATGCAAGCAGTTTATAGTCCTTTTCTTCATGAAAACAAAAGCTGGTGAGACCTGCCTCTTCTAGCTGCTGGAAAGCTCAGAGGCTTCCCTAGCTTCTTTCAGCTGAGATATGATAAACAGAGTATCAAAAACAATTGAGTCACAGCAGCTTATAACAAACTACTGTCCTTCAAGTAAACCACAGCACTGACCTTTACATGCTTCTTTCTCTCCCTTCATAATATTTAGGGCAAGCTAAGAGTATCCACACAGCCAGTCGCATGTCAGAGGAGGTAGAAAGAAGCTGATTTTTTGGGCTACTTTAACTCAGATGTGCTCAGTCTAGGGTCAGGTTCAACTGAAAACTAAATATTTGGGTAAATAAAGGTTCTGGCTGTGGTTTTGAAACCTATTTCAACATCAGCTGACACAGAAACTGACATAAATATGCAGAAAGTTTTCCAAGTGTTAGAAAGACAGGGAGGTTACAGATTGGCAGGAAAACAAGAAAAATGCAAAAACATGGCTTATGACAAGGGCTTACAGAAATTTCCCTTTGGCACTGAAAATAATTCCACTGGATTATTTGTAGAAAAGAAAGAAAAAGATATATTCAAACTAGTTCATGCTGTAACACCAACAAAATGAAGAAAACCATCCAATTTTACTTCCAGACCTTCTGAACACACCAGTAGCTATCTAGGTGGTATTCAAGTACTTCTCACGTAACTGAAAAAATGTTACACCTGGCAGTTAAGCACAGGGTCACACCAAAAAAATCCCCCGTCACATTGAAATGTTAATATTTTATTACCTATTAACAGTGAGGGGGTACACAGAAGTCCACACAAATCTGTATCACTGACTTTACAATTTCCAGCAGATCATGTTGCAGTGCCGCCTGCAGTTAAAGCCCTGAGACACAGGCTGGCTTTTAAGGTGCTTAAGCACACGATGCAAAGAGGTCAGGAAAGCAAATGAACGGCAAGAACTGGTGAAACTCCTGTGACAGCTTGAGGTATGGCCCTCAGGCATCTGGGGGGCCCCTTTCCATGGGTTATGATCCCCTCCTGGCAGTCTGTGAAAGGTAACACTTGCCTGGTGGCACACAGGACACTATGAGGATCCAGCGTTTTGCAAACTACTGGCAGATGTGCAATAAACGCATCTTCTTTCTAAAAGCAAGCAGCAACCAAAGACTGATTAATGTGCCCTGGGCATGAGAGATGTAAGAAAACAGGTTGATTTCTTGTGTAACTCTTTCTACCAGCTAGGAACTAATGCACCAGGGACAAAAATAAAAAACCCTCAGAGGAAACTAATACGGGATGTCTCACTGGAAACGCAATGGTCTTAAAATTACACAAGCCAAGGGAATAGAAATACACCCTTACCTGACTAAAAAATGTTTTGTACTTATCAAATAGAGATATAACCTTGTTCATCTGGTTAGACGCTACAAGGAAATTGTGAAACCAACTTAAAATAAAACCTTCTTAATAGTGCCCAGAGCTCTCAGTCCCAGAAGGTAACTGAGAACATCCTTTACCTAAGGTGACTCTTAAAAGCTCAAATGAATAGGAAGGTCAAAAGCCAGGAGTTTGTGTCATTGAGACAAACAGTTTGTGTGTTGCATTGGTCATATCTGCGACAGAACAAAAATATCCACCATGAAATCATATTTGCTTTTTTTCTGTTCACATATTTAGAAGGAAAGAAGGGAGAAAAAATAATAAAATCAGGTATAGGCTGTCATTCAGGGGTTTCTAATCCTGACAAAACAATACAGTAAGATGCTCCTGTTTGATCTCAATTTGATATCCATAACTCCAGTTCTTTACCAGGAAAAGAAGAGGTCGATTTACAAATGCATGTCCAGTCTTTCCAAATGCATCCAATAGCTTTGTGGAACAACAGGTATTTTCATAAAGCACAATGGTGTGAAAAGACTTAAATGTACATACAGTAAAAATGAAATCAACTGCCTGATGTATCATTCATCACATACCAAATAAAATTAATTAAAATATTTGTAGAATTATATTGTTAACCTGCATTTCTCTTCAGAATCAGAACTGGCTTTTCCATGAAGCCAGTTAATTTGCTCATAATGACCAACACATGATATATCTCTGAAGTCTCCAAAATTAAATTTTCTACTCATTTTCCAGCTGATGAACAAAAGGAAACTGCTCTTCCTGCATAATTAAGTTAGCTTATACTCCTATCATGAACTGTCTATATGAGGCTGTATCTGTACCACCTATATGACAAATTCTCATTTATGACCTTTTTATGCATGTAGAAAAAAAGAATATTTTTTAAAAATCATTGAAAATCACACTGCATATTCCAGAAAAAAAAATGCCTCAAAATACATATTCCATTTCAGCAATTTGCATATTCAGTAAAAATGACCTCACACTTGAGATGATCTAAAATTATTTTACATACAGATATTCATTGTATTAAGCAATATTTTCAAAATATGTAGTAAAAAGAGGAGCCCAGTATGAAAATACATTGAAGTTTAAGCTTTCCAATCAGTTTAGTGGGTTTACATGAGCAAAATTGGTCTCTTTGTGAAGTTTCCAGAATTTCTCCATTGCAGGTGTAGCTTCTGATTATTTCCGTATTATCTATTACTGGCAGAAGCTTATCTGCTGGACAGGAGAAGGAGCATTTAAAATTACCAAAGTACCACACTGCTTTGCATCCCAGAAAGGATGAGGGTGTATAGCTGGCAGAATTCATGGAAGCGACAGGGATCCAATTCAGACAATGTCTGTACAGACAGCATTGCAGGTTCCTTGGTTGCTCAGCTCTTTCACACTGCATTAATAGTCTTTGAATGCATCAACTCTGGAACAAGCAGAGTTATTTTTTTATTTTCCTGGAAAACATGTTGTGGTATTAGGTTAGTAATTTAATCTTGTTGGCAATATAATAGTTATGGCATAATCCCTTATGTTATAAAAGTAATTGCCATAATCATGAGTTACATTCAATTATTTCTTTTTCTACATTGCAGCTGCAGTGGTTTCCCACTCCCAACCTGTTGTCCTGTTGCTGACAAGACAAGAAGAGGCAGAAAGCAGAGCTCACAAAACACGACTACATCCCATCCCCTTCCCTTGCCTAATAGCAAGTGACTCCCCATCCCAGTTAATAAAGAGCTCCTTGTCCCTCCATTATGCAGTGTAATCTTTAAAAGATTACATTCTCATTTGGGAATGAGCCAAGAGCCAGTGGGAAATTCTCTAGTAAATTAGATAGGGAGACAACAATATGAAGGGCAGCTGGATGGAAGCACATTTTTTTCAGGGCATTCCTATTCCTGGGGCCCTCTGGCATTGTTAGAAGTCCTGCAGTCTCGGCTTTTTTCACTGCTCTGTTGTCAGGATAATGTTATTCAACAAGAAGGGGATACAGATTAGCTGGTTTGAAGACGGAATGTGAGGAAACGAATATTGAAAAGTAGGAAGAAAAGAAGAAGAAAGCCCAATTTCTTTTAAGTCTTACCACCTTACACAAAAACAAGGGAAGAACATTTTTTTAAAACAATATATTAAGTGTATCAACTTAAATAGCAAAAGATGCTTTTTTTCCTTACCCAACTGTCAACAGGAAGGCAATTTGAGCACTCCATCACTAACAGCATATTAAGCAGGATTTTTAAAGAAACATTTCCCTCACTGACTCTTTCTCCTTGCCTGCACCTTCCAACAGATGCATTTGCTCTGTGGAATTTACTTTGCACCCCACCCTACCTGTGATCCAGGATGGAGAAAACCACAGCAACACAGGGCAGGCAGCCCTATCCCCTTTAGCCCTTCACACGGAGGAACGTAAGTGAATGACAAAGGCAACTGCATTTATTGCTGTTTTTTCCTTTTTCTTCAGGGTTTTTTTTGTTTGTTTGTTTTTGTTGGATTTTTTGTGGGATGGGATTTGGTTGGGTTGATTTGGTTGTGGGTAGGTTTTGGGTTGTTTATTTTTATTTGGTTTGGGCCTTTTTAGTTTGTTTGGGTTTTTTTACATGCACACACACTTTCATTGTTTTTGAAAATATTTCTCCATAAATCACATAGATTTATTTATCCAGAATACTGGATAGCTGGCTGATATTTATCTGGTCAATGATGGCATACATATATTATCATCTTAGTACTGCATTTATTTAGAAAATACAGAAATCTAAAAAAAAAAAAAAGAAGAAATAAAGAAAAAGCTGTAACAAATGTTTTCTTTTCTTTTTAAGTAGTGGACCTTTTCTATCTCTCCCAGAGAAAGAAGTTTTTAATCATAACATGAAATTATGATCATTATTCCCTTTCATGTTACATAATTATTTATTAAGAAGAAGTAAAAAAATAGTTCTCACAGAAGGGTGTCAGAAAAATTTGGTTTACCCTTAAATTTCTGTTTATCCAAGTACAACTTTCTTAATCTGCAGGAGTCAACTAGCAATAGTTACCTTTTGTTAGTCCATGGGAGGCAGTAGTTAAAACACATTAAAATAGAGGATTGTTTGCAATTTAAAATCTTGGTGTTGGGAAGTCCTGATTCAGCAAACTATCTCTCTTCAGCAAACCCCTGCACACATGCTTGAAGTTAACCATATGTTTAAGAGCTATTGAAGTACATGGACTTTGGCCCCATTTCAGAAAATCAGTTATATACACATTTAACTGGCTGAGATAGATGAAGCAAAGAAAAGAAATTTGGATATAAGAGGTGCACCTGAAAAAGATTCCAGCCACACAATAATCCACAAAATAAGAACTTATGTGCAGAGGTGTAACACGCATAATAGTTTTCCTGGTTTTGCTGAAACATGTATGTTGGCGTGTACATTTGCTTGAGTTTACTGTACTGAAAAAAAAAAATGGGAAAGAGCCATGGTTACTTTGTCATTACAGGAACAGGCCTTACACAGATGTATACTTCCCAAGGGACATACAAAGAGATCTCAGAGATAAGACAGGAGTCTTATGACTCCTGAATGATGAGAGAAAGAATATCTTAGAAAAGACTATAAAGAAAGAAGAAACATGAGTGTCCAGACTGACTTTCCTTTCTACTTTTTCAGGGAAAAGCTATTCCAATACCCCACATCAACTCAGCACCTTCAAGGCTCCTCTTTTCTTGTATAGCCACATCCCTTGACATCTCATTTCAATATTAAGCTGAGAAACCAATTCCATTTCCTTGGATTGGGGGTGGAAAGCATGGGATGGGCATGGTGGGGAGAAAAGCAAATTTTACTTTTCACACTCCTCAATCTTTGCTCCCCAAATTCTGCTAAGAAGTACATCACAGGAATTTTTTGATATTCCACTTCTTAAAAACAAAGAGCTGTCTTTTTAATGTTTGCTGATTTTTCACTCTGTCTCTCTCACTTCAACAGCCTCATGATAGCCTCCCTCAGCTTTCTTCATGTCTTAGTAATTCAATTTTCCCCACCAAGTCTGATCTGGGGTAGGAATACATCTTTTATATAAGTACAAAAAGAAAGGTACTTTTCTTCCTTTTATTTCTTGCCTCCTTTAGCAACCCCTGCTTTCTCATCCTCCCCTCTAGGACATCAGGGAGGACTCTTCCAACAAAAAGAAGGAGAGACTGGCAAGGTACTTTAGTTTTATTTATTCCTTGATAGGAGAAGGAAAGGTAGGGCTAGGACAAAAATAAGCTGCCAAAGCTTCTGCCTAGATCTGCAGATTGGGCATCTTTCACATTTTCTTCTAGGTGTCATGTCTCAGTGTCAGTGACAAAACCAAAAAAGCTCTCCCTTTCTGTGCCTGCTTTGAATTTCCTTAGGCTAAGTTCACAAAGAGGGAGGAAATACCACCATCCCACACACCTCACTCAGGTGAGAGAGGAAGGGGAGGAAGAGTATCTCTTAATGTGGGAGGGGAAGCCACGCTGGCCTCATGGACACACACATACTTTAATCTCTGTTGAGAATGAGATCACAGATCTTCTCAACCAACGACCAAGAGAGGACTTTTAAGATTTACTGAAAGCTGCTGTGGCTCTTACAGGCTCCACAGATTAGACTTCAGTCTTGTACCTTAATGGATTTTGTCACTGGTTTTTTTGCAGTTGTCTTTTATTTAGAAAGGGAGTTTCTAGCCTTCGGTGAAAAATACTGGTGCAAACTTACAACAAATGAAAAGAGAGAACACCAAGCTTGCATGACAAGGCAACAAATTTCCCTAAACACTACATTGTAAATATTTATTGAGGCTCATAGAAAAAAAAAAATCAGCAAAATCTTCAGAGAACAAATTTCCAAATAAATAAATAGCATAAGTGAAAAGGGGCACAAATAATTTTCTGGAATTCCAAAGAAAGGGGAAAAAAAACTTTTCCAGGCTCACAATGATTCTCCTATCCACATTAAGCATATTTTTCTATCAAGATTTCTCTTAATAATAGTATGCCACAAAGGATCATTAGGCAGGAAAAAAGGGTCAGAGCAAGGATAACAAAGATGAAAAGAAAACTGCTGAGAGTTCACCTCTGCTGTTTATTTTGAGGCACACTTAAGATTCGAGTCTGAGAGTCCTAATTGTATTCAAAGATTTAGTTCTCTAAAGAACATAAACAAAACTAGCAAGGGGTATCAGCCAGAATAAAGCTTTCTTCATAATCATAGAGTAAGGTCAGCTTTTGTTTGTTCTTTTATATGATAATCTCCACTCTTTTGTGTTGACACTTAAGTGTTTTAAAATGGAGAAAATAAGTATCTGAAAACTAATGGCCTATTTCTGCAGGGGCAGCTCTTTTAGTGTGTTTTCTCATATTTTCTAGCTTCTTTTGGTTGTGTTTCCCTACGAAGCATTTTAAAATTTTTACACCTAATCTAGGTTAGCATGCTCTGGTTAGCAGCTTGTATCCATTGAAAAGCAAGGCAATAATCCATCTAGGTTTAGGGCTTTTTCATAGAATTGATGCAGAGCTGTGTCAATTTTAATGTCATGCTATGGAGAGTGCATGTAGCTCTCTCCACTTTAGAGGATTAAAAGTGACCTCTCTTACCAAAATCAATAAGGGCAGCTTGCTGTGACTAATAGGTTGTAGAAATTCAAAGGAGACGGTTTGTAACACTGAGTTCATTCTCCCCGTGTCTCTCCCCACCCAGCCCCAGACTGGCTGGCAGAGCTGCACTTTGACATGTACATTCACATGGCAACCCGATGTCTTTTCCCTTCCCAGGGACCAGACCCAGCCACACACAGTTTACTCACATTTCAGGAAAGAAAAAAGCTGATATTTATTTGATAATAGTGGGTTTGGCAACTTTTGTAGAGAAACGTGAGAGAGAAACCAGGATGAGAAACACTTAACATGTATAAATCTTACCTCCCTGGTATGATTTTTAAAAGGCCCCGTTTTTACATATTAGCGAGACATCAACAACTACCCAGATACTTCACATCACATCATGACCACTGTAGGTTTTTTCTGGTCTGAACAAGGCCATTCTCCCTTCAGATCTTTGCCTAGTTGTAATAGGCAAAAAAATTTAAATTCCATTAAAGTCAATGAAACTGCCTCAGAGATGTATGAGGCTATACATCCCACTCTGGTGTTCATTAACTGCCATCACATGTGACCTGTTGTTCTGGCTTATTTCTTCTCTCCACTATTCCTTTCTTTACTCTGAAGTACATCAGATTTAAAAGTTAAATTTGTGCACTACTGGAAATGGGACATGGTACATGCACACCACTGCACACAAAGTCACTTTACAAATGAGTCTTCAGTTTTTCAGTTTCAGATTTTGTAACCGGAAAGAACACTAGCAACTCAGCTATGGATCTCCAACTTTATGGTGAAGATACCCTTACTCTACTGGATGTCTCCGACTTCCAATTTATCCTGCTTGATGTACAAATTTAAAATCCTTATCCACAGTTCATAGCTTGTGGACATTCTCTCCACCTAACAATCACAATCATTGTCTTTATGCCAAAAAACCAAGACTTGCCTTGGGGGAGCAAGGGAGAAAAGAGGCTGAAGTTGTGGGAGGAACCCAACTGTTTAAGAGTCCCTACGGAGGTTTATAAATAGTTGACTGCCATGTGCAAAATGTGAAAGAAATCCAGTCAGCAAAAGAGCTGTTGCCGTTTTGAAATCTTCTAACTACATCTATTTAGGCAGTAGACAGTGTTGTAAATAAACAATAAATCAAGAAATTATTAGCATTTGAATTTTTGGCAAGATAATAAAATGTGCAGGGGTATAATCAGCAAATAATAGGAAAGATCTGCGAGCAAACCCACCAATTAATGATAAATAGGACTTGGCTCTGGATAACTTCACCAATATGGATCTCATTAGATGGCTGTGGAATCTGTTCCTGCAGCAGCCCTCTCCGAGTGAGGGAAAGGTGAGGTAACCGAAATGTCAGCACACCCAACCCTCACAGTTCTTGGGCTCCAGGATTGTAACCACCTGGGCCAAAATGACAACCTTATGCTGCTGTGAAGGCCATGCCACAGTGTCCCAGTGTTTAACCAATGGGTTTCCTTGCCTCAGCTTTCAGACAATTGCTCTGCAATCCCCTCTCAGCACAGGAGACCAAAAACACTCAGCTTCGCTCTCTAGAGAGAAAGAGTCCTTCTTTCCTCTGTCCACCTTGCTTTATTAAGGGAAATTCCCCCTTCTAGAGGGAAATGCCCCCAAGCAAGCAATATCACTTAAACAGATAAATAATTTGCACTGCAGGCAGGGGGAAGGGAGAGGAGAAAGAGACCCTGCCTTATTAGACTTGAAACAGACACACCATGTTAATACGAAGGATCAGCATATGGTTCTAATAGGCTTTCTAAAATGATTTATCAGCTGTGATTAAGCCCTTGACCAGCATGTCTATCTTCATAAATAAAGGAAAAGTGCACCTTGCTCTGAAGTGTATCAGCAGTATCTTATTACCCACCCAACCATAGAGACTGCAGCCCACTCTGGGGAGCAAAGAGCTCGTGTTTAATAGCAGAGCTTATGCTCTAAAGAGACTGCCAAGATTTAGGGGCTTTACCTAACAGATAGACTTATAAAAATGCCACTACAGGAAAGGTTTATCCCTTTTCTGTGTGCCATCCAGTCTATGCTGCTGAAACCTGAACTGGTAACAAGGAAGCTGTGCCATTAAAAACATTCCAAGGACGACCAAGGCAAAAGGCACAACTTTGCTGTGTTGCTGTGAAAAAAATGTTAGAATGAAATTAGATAGGCCTCCCTTTGTTGTGGGTAGCCAAAATACAGAAAACATAACAAACCTCCAAACATTGCAAGGGGGTGACTCAGCTTCTTTGGGACAGAGACAATAATAAGGAGGAAAGTGGACTGTCCTGACTGAGCTCTGAAGGATGATTCATCAGCTGGAATTCAGAAGAACATGGAAGGATGATGGTTAGGGAGGTTTATCTGAATCAAAAACTTATGCCCTCAAGAATTGCCCTTCTGCATGACACAGGACCTTATTGCTGGAAAAACATTCAGGTCTTCTCTTTGAATATGAGGATCTAAACCTATAAATCCACTCAAAAGTCCATTCAAGATAAGAATCCTGCCTGCCAGCAGAAGATAAGATGCTGTACCATGAGCAACAAGCCTCAATTAAAGCCTATTCCTGTGAATATTTCTGCAAGGTCATGAACAGTTTTGTCCTGACAGCTTTCCTGTGCCATTATGCAGAAAGTGTCCCTTTTGTAATACAGCCCAGTGTGACAATGAAGTGCCTGGAGATAAATAAAACAGGAGTCCTGTACTCAGAACAGGACTAATAAAGCTGGGAACTGAAACACCAACTGTGGAGCTGCCATCATACAAAATAGAACAAACCACCACATGTCTACCATGAAATCTAGGAAGGTTAAGAAGTTAAAATCCAGCAGGCCTACCCATCTGGAGAGAGGAGGAGAGCATTCTTCCTGTCTTTAGCAACACTGAACAACAGCTGATAAATCTTTAACACACATGGTCTGTGGGATGCCCTATGCTGAGACCACGGAGATATGGAATCAATCCGAGGCTTTGCCACAGACTTCCTGCGCAATTTTAAACATGTCACTTGAGCCCAGATCCTTTATGGTAGCTCTCTGGTTTACTCTTGCTTTGTTACAGTCAAAGCAAGGCACCGAAATGTCTTTGAGGGAGTCTGTGAATCTTTTGGGGCCATACTGCTAAAGAGATTTAGGAACCAAGTGAGACAGAAAGCTGCTCTCTTGGCAGAATGGTGGAGAGGATCCAGATACCCTGCAATTCTCACTCCACATATGTGATTCCTTTGAGAGCTTGGTGTCACACTACAAAGGAGCTCTGGAAAGCAATGTCCTCTGGATCCTGTTTTTTCCCTTAGAAAATAAGAAACAGAGTATTTACCTTCTTCATAGGAATACTGCAAGAGTTATTTTCATTAAGAAAAAAAGGGATTTTGCAAGCCAAAAAATGAACCCAAAAAGCAGATCAATAACCTGATGCAATTAATGCATATGAAAACCAAGAATAACCCTCATAAAAACTCAGACGCAGAGTTACAGTGTATCTTTCCAGTACTGCAATGCATCACCCAGAAAAAATGCTATGTGAGGATGCTTACATCTTCACAGATACAGATATTATATTTAGAGTATAAGAACTATTATACTGAAACCTTGGAATATGGAGTGATATTTTGGACTTTGAAATTTAGAGTTTTGAGCTATTACCTTGACAACAGCTTAACTGATTGATAAAGTAACAACTTGAAGTTATTACAATACATATAACAATGGTACTCTGGCCCTTAAGCACTGTATTAACATAAACAATTTCTAGTGTTACTAATTTCTAGTCTTACATTGTGTCTACTATGACATACTGAGTATATAAGATACTTAATCTCAGTGGGAAAATAAGAAATCAGAGGGCCCTTTGATTTAAAAAATATGGTCTTACATCATGTTTAGACAAATGGAGGGAGACTGTACATATGTGCATTTATGATAGCATAATGTTTTAAAAAATCAAAATAGTAAGCATTTAAACATAGGTCTTTCCTTCCATTGTACAGACTGTCAGACAATGAGTCAAAAGTGCTCCAGAAACAGGCTTATGAGTTTGGTTTGTATTATTTCACAAGTGAAATTCAGCCCTTATAGAGCACTTGCCTCTGAAACATCTACCAGCACACTGTTCTTCTCCAGGACCCTGCTATGGTTTCAGAATACTTACAAGGGCAAACTGGGGCTAATTTGTCACCCATCACCCAAGCCAACCACCAAAATGAACACTTAGTCCTTGTTCTTTCACCAAGGGAGTGGATTGCCAGCATTACCCCATAGCCTATTAGTATTACAATATAGGCCTCTAAAACCCAAACACTTACACAGGGTGCTTTATCAACATATAAATATTTTTTCTTCTCATATAAGGGTACATATGACCCCATACATATAACCCTTTCCTGGATACGGGTGATTTACTGCGCTGCTAGTTTCAGCTGCTGTAATGTTAGCTATTAAACACAGGCAAAATCCATTATGATTTTTCTGTACTACTTTTCAGAAGAGGGGGAAACCTATGGGCTAGATACACATTGCATAAAATTTAAGCGAGATGTGGAAATTAAAGGGTTTTTTTTCTCCAAACTATACTTCTTTAGAGACAGATTCTATCATTTCCAGTTTGCTTTGAATTATGTCATCTCCCCTACACTCATAGGTACAGTACAATACTATGACATTCAACAAATATTTGCAAGAAATTTCTTGTGGACATCAGAGAGTCACTGAGTTCAGCATGAAATAGTGACATGATATAAGCTAGACAAAGCATTTTATCTACTTTCTTATGCTGATACACAGAAATATATACAAGGTAGAAGGAGATCCTAGAAGGTACAAACCAAATATATGTCTTTCAAACACATATCAGACTGTGTATCACCCCTTGTTTAACACAACTAAACTGGATACTCAAGCTTTTTATTCCTTCTGCAGATTGAAATTATTTAACCCTTAAAGGCTTTGTATTTGGTTTTTTTCTTCTTCTTCTTTACTGAACTATTTCAATTTGCTGATGCTTTTCTAGCAGTGAGGCGCCTGCCTTAGGATAGTGTACTTAGAGCAGGAACACTAGCCTGTGTAGAGGACTAAAGAGCTTCCTGAACTGACACTGAACAACACACATTACAACCAAGCTGAAATTGAGAATAGCCATTTCCCTGACTTATTTGCATAATGTATACATTATCTGAACCGGCACTGAACACTGGTGAGAAGATTTCAAAGTTTCAGGATAAGTCTTAGGAAGTGATGCATCCAAACTCTAGCATAGGCAGAATATGATTTTAAACATGCTCTCATGTCAAAAATATTCAGCCCACTATTGTAAATGCTATTTGATGCAATACACCACTTGCTACAATCAGTTAAATTCCACTTTTTCTCATATCACACAGGGACATCAGGCTAGATGCATTTTAATGAAGTGGGTCCACTAAGTTATTCAGAAACAGACCCTGACTCTTCCCATTTCTGGCATTATACTCTCAGCCCCAACTCAATGCTCAAAACAAGATGTGACAACAGGGCCTATCCAGTAGCAGCAAAGGTCATGTGTTTGCAATTACAACCCACTGCAAATGCTTTGGATACCTAATGTTCCAAGCAGTGTAAGCCTAAAACCATTTAGCCAGTGGGCTAAAATGGCCATGTTTGATCTGCCAGCACTACCTGCCTTGTTGAGTTGGGTTGCAAGGTCTGTCTGGGTCTGAGCTGTCAATTGCTGTCTGCCTCAAGTTCCAAAGAACTTTAACATTTAGAATTTTCTACGTAGAAATATAGTATAGGTATGCTTGTTTGCCTGTGCTAATTTTGGTGATGAATTTGGGAGGTAGGACGTTTCTGTCAGGAAGAGTGCTGTCAAGAGGATGGAAAAAGCCTCTTTCTCACATGCTTATCCATGTGCTTATTGCTGATCTGTAGCATCCCTTGCATTTAGGGAGCAGGTCTTTCTCAAGGAGAGACTTCCAGTTAATATAGGAAGCAGACAAACCAAAACCAACAGACAAACTCACTTCCATTTATAGCTTTATTTTTCTCATTGCAGGTTCTGGATGTCATCATCATCATTATTGTTCCTTGAAACCCCTCAGTCCCCAAGCAAAGGCTAATCCACATACATCCATAGTTGGTCCTTGACAGATGATCTTAGAACCATAAGGCATGCCAAGTATGGAAGGAATAAAGAGACACTTCTTCCACTTTAACGCATGAGCAACTGCGGCAGAAGGATGTCAAGTGATTTATTCCCGGATAAGAAGCTGGGATACTAATGTAAGTGCTTTCCACTCAATAGTACCTTTACAAAAAAAGGCACACATGGTGTTCCTAAACCCATGCACTCAGAGCTTCACTAATTTGGAAAGTCACCAGTCTGCATAACCAGCTTCATCACAACAAATTCTCATGGATTATCCATCGGCACCCACCCAGAAGACTTAAAAAAATTTAAAAATAAGAAAGAAAGAAAAAAAATGCAGCTACTTGAAATTTATCCTCTGACTTTTCAAAGTATGACTCTCAAAGAGCAAAAAAAGCCAATGAGAAATGAAAGTGTTTTTCTGTTACAAGATTTCAGTGTCAAGCTGTGTGCTAAGCCGCAGTGATATACTAAAATAAACAAAACTGTGTCTTTCAGAGTCCAGAGAAATTAATATGACCAAAAATATTTTTGGAAGACTTTACTGTGCAGTGAGTAAGATTTTCTTGCAGTTAACCTTAGTCTCCATGTGTTGGTAGGTCCATTAGGCCAACACTACATCACACTCATATTCCAGGGATAGGCTGTTAGAAGCATTTCCTTAGGGACAGCTGCAGCTCAAGGAGTCTCCTTCTGTCTTGGCCTTTGTCTCTTGCATTTGTGCAAAGCCCTACTGGGGCCTGCTTCAGATTCCTATCTGACAGTCAGTCAGTAATGTAAGAATGAACATACAGCAGACTAATTGGAAACACAGAGCAAATGTTACAGGTTAGCCAGCTAGTGGGACTTATGCCTCTTTTTTTTTTTTTTTTTTTTTTCCTTTCCTTTTTTTCCTTTTTTCACCCTGTGGGTTTTTGTTTGGTTGGTTGGTTGGTTTGGTTTGTTTGTGTTTTTGGTGAATTTTTTTTTTTGGTTGGTTGGGTTTTTTTGGGGGTTTTTTTGGGGGTGTTTTTTAAAATTTCCCACTCCCATGATGACTTATTTGCTCCCTGGAGATCAACAATGGCAGCTGCAGGGGTTGGTAGGAGGGCAGAATAAGACTTCCAGAGACTGCTAAACAGCTGGAATTATCAGGTAACTTGATGCCCTTGTCTAGGTTTTAATCAGATTTTACAACTATCCCTCGCAAACTGAAATCTCTCTGCAACATCAAGCACTGCAGTCTGGGGCTAACTGCACCCAGGTCTAACTCAGTAGATTTCTCCTGTTCTCTTACTCCTGCAAAATGAACATCAGGCACAGAGAACAACTTAGAAATCCTGTAATGGACAAAGAAGTAGGAGTGTACAGAAAAGTTCTCCCTGATTCTAAGACTTCACTCAGCAGAACCTAAACCAAAAATTTTTTAACAAGTCTCAAATTAGACACATTTATCTCAATACATGACTGTTTTCTAACATTTGTCCAATACACAAAGCTGTGAGGGTCAGTCTGTGCTATTTTCCCAATACTTGACCAGAACTTGAACTCTCTCACATTTGGACATTCTTGTTCCTTGCTCAGCATACCATGACACAGCCTCTGTCCTCCTCTATCTGTCCCAGTCTCCTTCCTTATGAACCACAGATAAACCATACCTAGACTCACTTCCTTGTAAGCCAAAATCAAGCTGCTCCTGGACTCCCTTCTCTTTCTACAAGCCTCCTCTCCTGTTCTGCACCTCAGCAGGGAGCTTTACCTCTTTTCTTCCTGGCCTCTCTAGTGCATTAAGCTCTTTTACCATTCTTTGAAAATATTAATAGCACTTTAGGATCCCTGAAAACACTTTTAACTATCTCTGGGTACAGGAGTACACTTATATACAAGGTGGCTTATATAATTTAACCTAAATTTCAGAATACTGACAGAATAGCTTTAGAATAAACTAAAAGAATACTAATTGCAAATGAGATATGTAATCTACTAGGCATTTCAAGTCAAAGTTTCCCAGCTCAACTTGAATGCTTTATGAGAAATACAGAAACACAATAAAGCTGGTATTGATGATTAATAAATCCAAGGGCCCATTGCATTGTGGAGGAATTCAAAAAAAAAAAAAAAAAAGAAAAGGAAAAAAATTTTTCTCTTAAGTAAATGCCCCTTCATAAGCCAAATTTCCCTGCAATATATTTGAGCCAGCTTGCAATCCTCACTTCAAAGATGATATAATTTTCCCAGGCCTGTCCCTCATGAGGTGTGTAGTTTGTGTTACAGTTTACTTAAAAGCAGAGACTTGGAATCAAACCCTGGCAAACACAGTTACCCTTTTTTTTGTCATTTAATACTGGGGGTTTTTTTGTAGGTTTGGGGTTTTTATTTCTGTCAACTGCTTCAATAGTTTTACAAAGCATGTCACAATTTACAGTGCCACCTAGTTTCTAACCAAAAGGTTACTACTAGGTAGTAGTAACCTACTACTAGGTAGTAGAGTTCAATCTGCTTTCACACAGGTTAAAGGATACTTCCTTTACCATTTCAGGGAATCAAAAGGGGAGGAAGGGCTGAGTGTGCTCACACGCACCCTTTTGTTGTTCTCTTCTTCTTGTGCCTTCCTGAACTCGTGCTCCAGGGAGCAGTCGATGTCGTTGAAGAGCCCGACTTCCTCACAGTTCTTCAGAAAGCGCGTTGGCGTGGGAGTCTGATCTGGGAACAAGATGAGAAATGATCATTGGTGCTCAATATTGAAAAAAGAGTGAGACAATTAAATAGTCTTCCAGGCAGAGAGGTTCTAACCAAACCTCTCTTTCCCATCCCACCCCTACCTGCACCATCATTAAAAAACCCACACAGTGCTGAATTTTGACACCAAATGCTGCCGGCAGCCAGTGCTTGCCATCAACGTCCAAAACCAGGCAGCAGTCATTATTTGTGCAGAAAGACAACAGCATGGGCTTTCCTGGGGCACATAACACAAGTGCATCTCCTCAACCTGTGCACATGGTCATTAGAACTCTCTATAAACCTCTAAAAATAGGCTCCTGCAGAACAACACACAGTATATCTCATAATTCCCATTTAGACCACAGCACATGTGTTAACTGCTGTGGAATCACAATAGTTAATGCTTTCAAGTGCTCAAACACCATCTCAAACATACACATACTTAGCAAAAAAGGGTAGCCATGGCAAAAAGTTTTGCTTCCAACACAATTTTTGAAGGAAGAATTAAACAACATTTAGAAAAGCTACGAAAAGTGAAATTCTGGCCATGAAGAAGCACCCTTTTGTGTTTTATACCTGAAAGTGTTGATAATATATGGAAAACTATTAAATTTGGAGTAAAAAAAAAATTCAATGCCTTCATCTCTAAGATTTTTCTGCCCTCTCAGAATTAATACAAGAAGGGCAGTATTCTCTTTAATGCCACAGGCAGGAGGAAAGTTACAAGGTTTTGTGATACTTTTTCAAAAACCTGCAAGACAGACAAGCAAAATTGCCATGTAGTTTCAGTGATTTCAGTTTCTTTATTCGGGAAATGAAAACTCAAGCCCAAGTCTGGGAACCAAAGGCTCCCTAAAGCACAGGTCTGAGGCACTTCTACTCATTCTGAGGCTAGTTCTTTATTATTCCACCTTGGCTCCTTCTTCCCAAGGCTCTGTCCCAGCTTGAGATGCTTTGTATGTGACTTTACAAAAAGATTGGACTCATTTTGTTAAAAAAAAATTTTCAGCATAGTCCTTGACTACTACCTATTGTTTGCATTTCATTCTTTAAAGAATGAAAACTCCATTATATTGAACCCTGTTGCCCATATTAGGTCAATTTTGACCTCAGAAAAAAGCTTCCCAGTTCTACAAAGAAAAAAATCCTTTCTTGAACCTAGCTAAACTAGGTCAAGGTCTAATATTACCCTCTAACAGCAAACAGTTACCTAACACCATGAATTTTACATGATCAGGATAGAAATGCACATCAGCCCAAATTAAGCAGTACAAAAGCAAGGTACACAAAAGAAAATGCAGTTTTCACTTAGAAATTAAGGAAGAGGATCAGCTGTGGGAATCCAGGGCTTCCCTCTGGCTGCCCTGGCAGGTCTGGGACCCTGGCAGGGGTCAGGAACCCCCCTGTACAGAGCCCCGAGAGACACTGTCTGTGATCTCTGTCCATGGAGAGGAGTTTTCAATCTTACAGGATGAATTACAAGCTCTGAGTGTTTGATAAGAGTAATAATTAAGTGTGGCACAGGTGCAAAAGTAAAATTTTAGGTTTCTAGATTAGGGGTTCAAAGGGGACAAGATGGAGGAAATTGGGTGTGTCTTGTCCTTTTCCTCCTTCTTCATGCCCCCCATGTTTCACTGTAGTGTTGGCATTTTTCTATTGGTTTAGGCTGGGGACACGCTTTTTAACGTAGATGATAGATATTGGCACATTATTGTAAATATAGCACAGGTAGTTTCTGGTATATAATGTTTGTACCATCCCACTGGGGGCAGAGCCCCGCACGCTGCCCTGCAGGACAGACCTGCAGCAGGGCAGCAGAACATGTTAGAGATAAGCAAGAATAAACAACCTTGAAAACAGCACAGATGAATTATGGCTTCTTCTTTGGCAACGGGGCAGAAAGACAGAGACTTTTTACAATCTCGGAATCATCAATACCCACAGATTCCGACAATCAGCCTCCTTCATTATAAAGTCAGGAGGAGCCAATTTCCACCTGTATCAAGCAAGGTCCTCCAGATTTTACTTTCTCAGGTAATCCAAGAGCAAAGACACTCGTTTGCATTTATATTTCTGATGGAACATCAGAATGCAAGTCCTTAATGTTAAAATTCCTTTTTCATTTCTTTTGGCTTGAGCATCCCACCTATGATCTTAAAAGAAAAAAACTTCACGTATTTGGGAATGCACACTTATTTATCTATTACCTTTCACAGCTAACTACTGTATCACCAGAGTGAGAAACGAAACTTTCTAAGAATCCTGCAAGAACTCAGCATAAGGAGATGAGTCAACAAGGTGCTGGCATCAATGGGAGCTGAGGACACTCAGCACTTTACAGGTCCATATCCTAAATAAGAAGTGCCAAACAAACCTCTGAAGTAACCTCAGTAAACTCAGTAGATGTACACCAGGGTTGTTTTTGGCCCTTGGACTGCAGCTCGTATTGGAAATGAATGGCACTTAAATGCAGGAGAAATAGATTTAATTTCCAAAAAGGATTAAATGCTACTTTAGTGAACAATACTATTGTTTTGTAGAAAATCAAAGACAATTGTTGCTAAGCCTTCCTGGACACAAAGGGCACATTAGTATTGGAATGTGAGGTAAACAGAGGAAATGTTTTATTGTTAGAAGTGATATATCCATATCAAATAAGCAAGGTATCAATTTCACGGCCAAAATTAGAAACTATGGTTTCATAAAGAAGTAGATGCCACTACTTTCACTAGAATGAAAAATTCTGGGTTTCTCCAGAGTTGCTTGGGCCCAGAATCGGCCAAAAGGAAAAAAAAAGTTATCCATTGAAGTAAATCCATTTTAACAGTAAAAAAAAAGCAAGCCAGAGCAAGAATGTGATTTCAAATTCAGAAGGGCCTCAATGGCTTCCTTTCTCTGCTCATGCTGAAGATCTGTCTTCTGCACCACAAGATAGGCAATGGTGTTGCCTACAGTTGAACTTTCCAATTAACTATTTTAATATGTCAAAAGATCAAAACTGATGACACTGTTTACATCACCTATATATCGAGATGGTGATCTTATTTTATTACCTCAGTCTCCCCATACTTCTACTGTAGTTCCTATGTCCCAGAAATCAGACTGGCAGGAATTCACAGGAAGATTTTTGTTCAGACAGACAGTCCTTCATTTATCCCAAGTGAGGAAGGAGCACCACCAACCAGCCAGTCTAAGCTTCATCCACAGACCTCCTGGAAGTCAGCTCAGCCAGATGTAAAACAAGAATTGCCTTCGTAGTTCTGTCTGTGTGAGAGCAGAACTGATAAAGGTCCAGACTTAAAAATGTTGAGACTTTGTGTAGTAAAGTAGTTACACTGCACTTACACTGCACTCACTGGTCCCAGGATTTCAAGGCTATCAAATCTAATGAGCTTGATTTGCTCCTGAGCAATCAACTATTTTGCCTCTGCTAAACACCAGTTCTCCTTTAGGATGTGGGCAAAATAGTAGAAGAAATTGCTCTCAACAACACAGAAATTCTTTTACCTAGATTAGGCAAGCCTTTGTGTTTTAACTGGGAGGAGTATCACAAAGGAGACCCTAGCATAAACTACAAAATCAGGTCTCCGAGAATTAATAAAATATTCCTAATTCTCAGCACTTAAAAATGCATTAATAGTTCCAACAGCTTGTGCCTGACCTCAGTGTTCCCTGTTGGTACAAACAAAGCTTTTGTTGCTATCACCAGCACCCACAACTATTGCAGATTCACTGAGAACAGGGCTCTGATTTGTTGCACTTCAGCAACTGGATGAGCCAGACCCATCTGGACCAAAACTCAGACAGAGCCAGCACCACTCTCAGCATTCCTGCTGAGGACACATGTTATGTAGCAAGCTGTTCTGCAGGCACACTGCTACTCACACAGCCCAGGACTCTACTATTAGTCACAAACTGTATTTTGTATTGGCATCTTGGGATACAGCGTTATCTAGGTTAACCCAAGATACTGATCAGCTATCCCAACCCAGACCCATCATTCCACATGCAAAAATTTTTCCATCTTCAATTAGTTCCACCCTCTAGAACTAGTTTACTGTCCTTTGAGGCATCTACCTCTAGGCATCTGTCCCTTCACAGGTAAACTTGTCATCTGATAATTACTTAGGAATTTTTTTCTATCTCAACTTCATCACCAGCTTAAACACAGACTATGTCAAGCTTCAGACTAGGCAATGAAAATATTGTTCAGCCTATTATTAAGGGAAATAATCAGGCTCTCTGATGACACAGTCATGACAAGAAAGGCTGTAAGAAACTTTAAATAAAAGTAAATGGACAATAAATAAATCCCAGAGCAAGTGCAAATGATCTCACCTGTGCAGATCCCAAGTCAACCTACTATATCGTACAGGAAGGGATTTCAGATACACTCAGCAATCATATTCAGACCAGAATTTTGCATACTGTGTATGTTTTGGTTGCTGACTTTTGAAAACCTGTCCTCAGTGTCTGAAGTGATACCTGATTTTTCAGGCTCATTAAAAAAATATATGTGGTAAGGCTATGGGGAACTTGAAGTCTTCAGTAAAGTCAAAATGTTCCATTCTGTATTCACAATATTTGGCAATACATGGTAATGCAATGTTGTTGTTTGTTTGGGGGTGTGGGGATTGAAATAATACTCTCAGAAAGGACACTCAGTCTCAACACATTATTTTCAAAACAACAGCTCAGGAAATAAAATATTAGCTTGCTATACAGAAACTTACTTGATTCATCCAGAATGTGTTTTTTAAAGTTACCTCGAATTCCTTAGTTTCATCCCTCAAAAACACAAAAGGAAATTTTAAAGCGTGCTACAAGTTAAAAAAAAAAACCTTGGAGAACCAAAGGACGCTTATTTGAAACAAGCTTTCATTTTGAGAAAAAAAAAAATTAATTTCTGATTTGGTAAATGATACCTAACAGCACAGCTCAAAAGTGTGTAACTTGATTCTTCATTTTTCTTTCAAAAAAAAAAACTTGTTTAGTCTGATGTGCAATAATAATAGACATTTGGCTTGTTCAGCTGTGAGCTCTGTTGAAGTTATACACTTACCCTTGTTGTACTTTCATACAATGATAACAAAGTCAGAGTAATGGGGCTAGCACAGAAATTTGAAGGGCTCCCATCAAGCAGCTACAGAGGAATGACCTGAGAAGTTCAGAAAGGCTTCAGAAAGATTTCAGAGGTTTCCACCCAAGTGCACTGAGGAGCTCAACATCATAATACAACAACAACCAGGTGGAGAAAGAGGAGAGGAAGAAGAAGTGCACTCAAACATAGGTGATGAAACTGCTCCCACCCAGATGAGGGCTACCAAGAACTTTACTGCCTAAATATATACCCTTTAAAGTATTGGTTGGACTTTCCTGGAGGGGTACACATACTGGGTACAACTAATTTTTAAAGACTTCTTGTTACTCTGAAACTGACCCGTAAATGTAAGATAATGTTTCATTTTATTTTTGATAAAGCAAGGGATACAGAAGCAAACAATAAAACAAACTACAGAATGAGTCCTCATACCAAATCATTTTGTATGCCTCAAAATTCATGCCTAGATAAACCTCTCTGTGTAAACTACAAGGAGGAAAAAATTAAGGCAACCCAGAGTGATGTAAATTACCTCACTGGCACAGGCATTGCTTGGGAAAAGGAATACCTTTGTACTACCTTTATTACAGGCATTTCTTCCATCTAGAGAAAACTGTTTCTACCTCCACAGTGGGCTTTATCACCAAAACTCTAGAGGATTTGGTTTCATTAAATAGAATGAGGAAGGAAAAAAGGTTTCTATGTAGATAATCCCCAGCTCCCAAAGTTCAGTTCCACAGGGCTTTTATTATTTCCCTGGAGGAAGCAATCTATTCTACAGACATTAATATTTTGGTGTTTAAACACAAAAGCTTTGTCACACAACACAATGTAGAGTTTCAAAGCAATGCAAACACTGTTCAGTCTGCACAACAGCAAAGAGCTGATATCTATTTCAGTCAATTTAACTATAAAGTTGCCTGCAATGCTTACTAGCATGCAAAACTTACATAAGATATCCTGTGTTATCTCAAACAGCTCTTTTGTAGCTGGAAAGATGGAAATGGAAAATATCAATGACTCTCTATCCATATTCTTAACAAGACTTTCTAACAAAAAAAAATGCATACAACAAAGAGGCACAAATAACGTTAATTTAAAAAGACAGAATTGTGTTGTCAAGTTGTGCAAGAGAAGTATCACTTGCATTTTAATGCAAAGCTTCTAGTGGATTTTCCTTCCATTCATACAGTCAGAGAACAGAAAGCTGTTTGGTGCACATGGGTATCTGGAATTTCTGAATTGGTTCAAGGGATGGGTTCACCAGATTTAATATAATTTGTTCTTCGTAAGCCCGCATGAAAAAATTGGTAGAAAATGTAGTGAAGCTAGTTGATAACTCAGAAGATCCTGGAAAGATACACCTGATAAACCAGCACAGCACCAATTGTTGCAATCAGGTCACGCACCATTGTTTATTAGATACCGACCCCACCTACATGACAACATATAACTTCACATATAACGTAACTTTATCTCTTCCTTAAAAGCATATATTTCAGACCCAAACATAGATTTCACACAAAAAATAAGTTTCTTCTTCCCAAGTCATATTTTGCTTTGTTTTTAATATGTCTTGTACAAAACCAACAGTTTCATTGCCTACTTCCAGGAACAGTTTATAAAAAATATGTTTAATGTGTTAAATATTATTGATATTATAGTGAATCCTGACTGTGGATTAAGTTACCTCTGTAAACAGAGTAAATAATTCTAATGTCTACTTGAAAGCATACAGTGTGCTACTTTTCATGGCTAATTGTTAATAATAATGTTAATATACAACAAATTAAAAGACAGTATACAACATACTGGAAAAAAAAATGAGAAAGTCTGACTTCTAGGCAGCTTAGGAGAAAGAGGGGAGAAAAAAACTAACAGTGCACCTGGCTTATTACAGGGCAATTGCTGCTGCAATTCTTTGAACCTACTGATGACAGGAACAAATTTTTTAAAAAGTCACATAAGCAAAAATGCAAAAAACAAGGAAGACATGAAGACAAATGTCTAAGAGAAAACTCTCTTTTTCCCATATATCATTAATTTTTCATTCTGAAATCTAAGAATAAAACATCTTAAACTTTAAGGTATTTAGATTTCCCCAGGGTTTCAGTGGGTAATGAAACAACTATTTTTCAATGTCTTCCTGCAGAAAGCAGATGATCTATGATGCTTCCTGAGTAAGGGCTGCAAAATGCTAAACAAATCCAGCAAACAAACACAAAAAGAGGAATCAATACACCAGCAGAACCAATTTCAGAACCAATTTGCCAGGGCATGACAGTCAGGAACATTGGCCACAGTCTTTGGGAACACATGTGACTTTTTATTCTTTCACTACTACAGAGGATCATCATAAACAAACCCCAAAGGATACATCCCTTAGAAGCAATCTCAGAGTCTTTCTGGCCAGAAAATTCCACATTAGTATGTACACTTTAAACTGCAGGTTTAGGGGGCCCAGTATCAGTGGTAGAGCTAGAAGACAGACATTCTTTTTGCTTAGGAAAACAACATTGGAAGAAGCAGGATGGCATAGAAGTTACCAAACACAAATGGACCTACTCTGCTCAGGAGATTCCTGATGACAGAATAGATTCCTTAGAAACTGCACTTGAACAAAAGCCTTGCCAAACAGAAAGCCAGCATTTTAACAAAAGCCATCACTTGCACAGGGTGAATGTGCCCACAGCACAGATGTCTTCGAGCAGTTTCACTGCCAAAGGACACAGCCAAATGCAAAAGCAGCTTTTCCTCATTTGTGCTTGCAAACACAGGATTCTGTGGGCATAGCTAGCACTCAGGCACTTTACAAGACCTAGTCTTCAAAATGCTGTGTACTGTTTCTTTCTAAACTTAGTCCACTATGGCATTTTAAAAAGAAAAGCAAAATAAATTCTATGTGGGAAAAATGGCTGTCCAAATTTTCCTTGGTGTCCAAAGTCCCAAAAAAAAAAAAAAAAACCCAAAAAAAACCCCCAAAAAACTCAAACCTTCATATTTGCAAACCATTGTTACTTCATTATGATTTTCATTAAAATGGAAACAGTTTAACCAGAAAATAATTAGTCTGCTGGAGTCCCTTTAATGAATATACATTTGTATCTGAAGTGGCGCAATTTACCTTGAAGAAGCCCATTGCAAAAGACAAATATCAAACACTGTTGAACATCCACACACACATTTGCATCACAGAGGGGTTTTCTACCATTACTTCAAAACCTGAAAAAGTCTAGAGATACTATTCTAAATAGTCCATTACTATAGCCCAAAGAATGAACAATAGGAAAGGGAATAGGAGAGGACAGAAGTAAAAGGAAGGGCTAGCTTGACTTTACCCAACACTGTTGAAGGCCAGCAAGCCATTGATATGTGGTTACACAGACAAGAGCACAGAAAGACTGCAGAAGAAATATACTGCTCAAGAAATTATAGTTATTATAGAAATTGTACCTAATAACAACCCCTGTTTGTGAAGGGAGAGGCGCAAACAGAGATGGGGAAAGAGTCCTGGATGTCACCCACTTGTTCACCTTTCTGCTTATGGCTATTTACAGTGGGCAGTTCCTGAGTCACCACACAATGGCTCATACAATGTGGCCAATTCCAGTTGCTGAAGTGAGCCTGTCCAGTTTAAATGGCAATTCTTCCAGCAACAGCACAAATGCACTTCATTAACACTCTCACTGCTGGGCTCCCAAGTGACATGCACTTAAGTGCCTGTATTTCACTGGAAATCAATGACAGAGCTGCCAGCATGCCTGAGGGTCAGTGATTTTTTTCCTTGTCATGGCAAACCTGCATGAAGACACGAGAATGGCAACTGTCTTTTTGTTCAAAGATATGCATTCTAGCTTAATCCACCTCTCCTCGTTATTTAATTGGAGCTGGGGCTTTTTAAAACTAATCTTGGAGTCATTTCGCCAGTAGCTTTCCAATAGGAGTCATGCTTTCAACATCATCTGAATAGTTATCTCGACTCTTAAATTCATGTCTTCTTACCTGATAACATATTATCTGTTTTTATTGAAGGAAACTTCAAAGTCATTTCATGTTTGTGCCTGTGAATCATCAGATGATCCTCTGTTGGAAAACGCTGTCAGGCAAACACAGAAAAAGAGAGAGGAAGAGAGAAAAAAAAAGAAAAAAAGAAGAATTTAATTCTCTAATAAACTTTTGGCATTGGACAGAATTTAAAAATGAGAGACAGAAAGAAATTTATCCAGCTAGAAATGTGTCCAAATGGCACAGGAAACAGAATATTTGAAAATACAAGTGAGTATGAATAACAAATAGCTGTACTTGATTTAGTAACACATTTGCTGCTGTGCTGTCTGGGATGAAAAACCGTAAGGTGTCATTCAACTGCTTGAAAACAATTACAAGTTTTAGATTCTAAGGGTCCCAGACACCCACTCCAGCTACCACAGCCTCACAAGTCACCACGTGCCTGAGCATCTGCCATAGCTGCTGTTCTGTATGCTCTTAGCCCACGGCAAATGCTAAGTAATGAGGCAAATCTTAAATCACTTTACTGGATTTTTCTGCTTTTGTGTCTTTCTGCAACATATATCTGATGAATAGCTATAAAAGTAACTAAATAAGCCAGCTTTTTTTCTAATCAAAAGTATTCAGGCAATACACATCTTTAATTTTGGAAATATCTGATACTTTGACTTGATTTGAAGTGGCAATTAAATGGTGCACAGTTTTATAGCAACTAGTTATGATCCTTTATGATACTAAATTAAATCACTCTCTTTTGTCAAGCAGAGAAGGTGGAGAGATGTTTTTTGTAAGAAACTAATCAATGTGTTAAGTTTGTTTTACAATCTGATTATAGACTTCTAGAAGAAATAACTTCTTTTGAACAAAACCAAGACGATACAAGCTTGAATAAATGCTCAAGCACTTGCACATTTGGGCTCAAACAGCAGAATGATTCTGGAAAGTTTCCTTCACCAGAATGTGCACACACAGACCTTTGCTACTGAGATGGCTTCAACTGGGTTATTTCAGGACTATCAAAAGCCAAAAGTAGTATCACTGAGGCTTGAGGAAAAAAAAAATTAAAAGCAGCTCTTTAAAGCAGCAGGAACATAGGAGACAAAAAACAATGACAACAACAGAGGTAAAGGGACCTAATGCTTTCAACACAGTATACTCTTGGCTAAGTGACTTCGCTTCTGGCTATAGCATAAATAATTGCCATATGTTACACCTTCTGAGCATCTCTCTAAACCCATAGACAAAGCAGCATAAAAAATGGAATTGAATTCTCTGGGAAAAAAAAAAAAAGAAAAAAAAAACAGAACAAGAAAAAAAATCCCAAAGATCTTTTTCTCACTGCGAAATTCTGGTTCTCTGCTTACTCATCTGGAAGAAATGCAGCATTAGGAATTTATGTTAAGAACAAAGAGAATATCTGCGAAAGACTTTGCTCAATGAAATCGTGAAGGGGGAAAAAAGACCCTATATTTATTTATCTTGAAAATGGATTTTCCTTCATGGATGCCATGCTCTCTCTTCATCGTGAAATCAGCCAGCTTAAACAGGGTGTGAGGCAACAGAGGAGAAACTGTTCCTCCAGCCCAGACTCCTCTGTCTTTTTTCTAGGTCTACTTTCTTCCTTGTGCTTCCTTGTGTTGACTCTATCAGTCCTCAGCACACATCTGCATGGGCCAAGAGAGAAGCCAGTCCCCACCAGCTTAGCTTGACAGCAGCTCTGCATTATGCACTTATGTCAAGTCCTCATTTATTATAAACAGGGGTCATGTTGGGGAATGGGAAGTTAAATGTTTTTTAAAATGGATATCACATCTACATTGTTCATCTTTCCAAATTTTAATAGCATGAAACCAAACTTGCTCTCTGAAAACCTAAGAGAGCTTGTCTGGATTAGCTTCTTCTCCACTGAGGAAACTAATTAAGAGCTGACATGAAAACACTCAAGTCCACTGATTTCAGTGGAATTTAGTTTCAAAAGGGTAAATAAACATCACAATTAAACTTAGATACTTTTATTCTACCTCTGTGACAGAATGATGAAAGTTTAACTCCGCATGTGGAAATCTAAAGGGACATATTCTCAGCTGAGGGATAATCCAAAAGATGCACTCTGCCTCCCAAAGAAACCTCCCTCTTTATGAAACAGCAAAGCCACTCAGCCAGTTGTTAACTGGACTGAAGGCTTCTGCCTCTCCTTATTTCAGCTCTTGGCAAAATCAACCCCTACACTTCATTAACAGTCACCCATCCCTCTGCAAGAAGAACCTAAAGAATTGTCAATACCTCAGCCAGCTGAAAACTCCCAACATACAGTTGAAAGAGGGAAAGAAAAGTTCACTAATTAAGAGAGGAGGACTCTGGAAAATGGGTACGTTGTATCACATGACAGGGATGCACACGGGAAGCCTATGGCAAAAGCCTAAAAGACTCACTTGTCTGGAGATTTTATTCACAAGTTTTTGTTACTAAAACAAATTAGGGTCAGAAGTGCCACACATGGAACTTTCCTCATCACTGCATGTGGGGGAACTTCCCTCACCACTGCAAAATCCCTGAAAAAACCACACACACCCCAGTTCAAATCTCAGCAGGTAAAATCTTTGTCACTTCAGGTTTTTTTTAAGCTCATTAAAAAGCTAATGTTACAGGTCAGGATTTACCCTTGGAGACATATGGCAGAACACCAGTCAACAGGAGAGGAATCCCAAATGCACATCCTGGGGCAAAAATTTATCTACAGGCTGTGTTTTCCACAGAAAATGTTTAGTAGGAAGGTGTCTTAAAGATAAAATAAATACATAAATAAATAAAAATCAGCTAATAAGATATCATTGTATTTAAGTATTTAAAACAGAAAAAAAAAATGCAAGGAGGGTTAGGGCCTCCCAATAGCAATGTAGTATATTCATACGGCTCAGCAGAAGACAAATAAATGTGTCCTGCCTAATGTGTCCTCTCTTGATAGTCCCTACAGGAATCTGCAATACATGACACATTAGGCTTTGGGATGAGAAAAGGCACAGAAGCAGCTTGAGGAGCACTTGTATCAGCTCTCTTTTGACTGGCTGCTGTATTTGCTTGAAATATTTTGTAATATTGTCTTGTGGGAAAGGAGAGAATCAAGGGGAAGCAGGTCTTAAAAAAAAAAAACACACAAAAAATCCCTCACACACATATTATTATTAGACATGTGTTAATATATCAGGAGGCATTATACAAGCCAGAGCTAGTGCTGAGGACTCAATTAATATCACTGCTGACTCCACTCACCTGTGAGCAGCCTGGGGCACTGCAGACAAAAGGCCTCTCCTGCTCCAAGTTCATCTTTGATTCCTCATAAATCTACATGTTAAAAGGGGAAGGGGGAAAGAAAGGGAACCTATGAATATATAAGTTCTAAACTTCACACATGCATGCAACATACAGAAATGGCAGTTTGTGCTTTTATTTCAAACTCCGCAAACAGATCAGAAAAAAGTTTTCATACTCAGAGTACTAATTTTGCTAATATTCAGCAAGCTCTCTACAGTCTAAGTTCTTATTGCTCCTTCCTGAGCACCAATTTACTTTTAAGAAAGAAATAAAGTTCGGCTTTCACAGCATAAATCTGCCTCAGAAAATAGCATATGTTCAGTGTTGTTATTAGGTAAGACTGTCTCTTCTCAGAAGTATCTTGAATTAAAGGTTTTTACCTTTCCTCCTTCAGTTCCTGCTGAACAACATTAAAACCAGACGTCTAGGTTACTTCTGAGAAAGAGCCCACTTTTTGAAGTTCTGCATCCATACTGTCTGATATTAATAGCTTAAATACATTACATACATCCTCTCTCCATGCACACAAGGTAACAGTGCATCCCCATCCTTTACAAGGTCAACTAGAGCCTCAGGAGCTTCAGCAGTGAAGTTTTGTCTAAAACTGCACTTCCACACAGCAGTTCCAGTCCTGTAACATTGAACTAAACCCCGGGGGAAAGCTCCCAAGTCTTAAATAAAGGTGAAGGATAAAACATTCACCCTCAGAAAGCAGTTATGCACCTGATTTTGAGTCAATATTAGGACAGCAGTGTCCCTGAGGGAAAAAAAAAAAAAAAAAAAAAGGTAGTAAAATTTTAGGGAGTAAAATAAGTAAGTCATTTATTTCAGAAATGTTTTCAGCCTGTTGGAACAACTGTTTTTACTAGCTAGAATGTAGTGACTGACCCATCTTAAAGCAGATTACTTATGTTTAGACATTCCCTGAAATCCCTTAAAACTCAGCCTCACCACAGCCTCTTTTAGAAAAATATCTGAGTGGTGTTTGGGTAATTTTTTCATGACCCAAGAGAAATATCTTGATGGAGAAGCAGAATTTGATTTCATAACTACAAAAATCTGCAGAGGACAGGTGGTAAAATTGCTCAAACCTACTGAAATTTTTTCAAGCTACAGTTCATTTTTCCTGTCATCAGAAGTATCTTTAGCATGCTTACAGCTGATAGTGTAATTCACCACTAACCAGTACATCAGCCAGACCCGTACTTGCAGCAATTATTTTCACTGGATGATACCATTTTCTTTTTAATTAAACTTCATTCTGGTGGACAACATTAGCCTGCCAGTATATTTTCCTAATTGTGACATTAAAAAACTCCCCTCTCTATGACTCCACTGACTCCTAGAAGCAGAATCCAGAAATTAAGGATTTCTACTTTCATTTGCCCTTCAATCTCCACAAGGACACTACTCCCAAAAGTTGATAATAAGCACCAACTGATCATGAGCATCTCTACCAACATCTGGCCTGAGACAAATGATAAAAAATACAATAAAGTGTCAAGAAAGGTCCTAACTCAGGCATAACTTATGTATCCACACAAGGCTAGAACTGAAATAACTAAAATTGTAGCTAATTTACTCCTTTAAGATTATTCATATCCTGTTTTGATTTAACTTACAGCTATGTTAAACTGAAATAGGATACTCATAATCAGAAATGAAAGAGTATATTCGTATACTAAAATAACTAAAGGTGTTAAATTACTTCTAATTTCAGTTATTTCAGTTCCAGACTGTGCATAGACAAGCTCTTCAGAGATGAAGCCATAAAAATATTCTGAATTACACTATCCTGTCTGAAAAAAAACAAGCAGCAGAGAGATAACTGACTAGAAAAACAAACCCCTGCAAAAAACAAAACCAAAACCTCCAGCTAAGTTAGATTTTTAAATCCACCTCTATATACGAGTTGCGACCCCAGGCATGTTGTCTTTCCTAAAGACAACTTTTTCCTTTACACAGAAAGAAAAGAAAAAAAAAAAAGAAAAAAAAATGGAGCTACTCATGGATAATGAAAGGCTTTATTTAATATCTCAATTGCTCCTGCAACTGAAGCACTGCCAAAGATTTGTGTTACCCCTTTTTCCCCTCCTCAGGGGACAGTGACAACAGCATTTTCAATAGCAAAACAACAGATGAGACTCAGTAAAAGAAAACAACACAGTTACAATTCTGGTCCCAAGTGTCCAAGTGAATTTCAAAACATTACCAGGAATTATTTGAAGTTTGATTTCTTATTGAGTATTGCAAGTCTAAGACTTCCCTCCCCACCCTGAGCTTGACCTTTACTCCTGAATCCATCAGTGCATGCTCTTATAACAATTAAATTACACTCACAGTTATCTAGTAGATAAGCATGGACTAAGCACCAAAATAACATATTAGATGAGGACTAGAATCCTGAGTGCAGGGATCAGCTCCAGGAAATCGACTATAAGAAACCATGGATTTGTTGTTTACTCTCAGAACCTGGAAAAGGCGTCAGATTCAACATCAAATTGTTTTCCCCAAATGTACAAGCAACTGCTTATTTCCATGAGAACCATTTTCTGCAGACACTGAGCATAAAACAAGCAATAATCCAGAGTGGCTGTATCACCTTCACTCCAAGGTGCTGTCTGGCAGAGCCTGACCTATATAATGTGTTACCAGGTAGCACAGTGCCCTCAAGACAAATTGCAGAATTGGTGTTTACATGTGGTGCAATCACTGCAGTTGAGACTGTGTTACAATTGACTCTCTTACAACAGTACATCAGTGGAAGAAGCTGCCTGCTGCCTACACTTTTTGCAAGTGTCTGGTGCTTGGTTATCATATGGCAGTAATTCCAGTGTTGTGCTTGAATGTTGACCAGAAACGAGCAGCTGAAATTCCGGGCTGTGAGCGTGAACCTCCTGCATGCCTCAATCCCACTGAACTCTGCAAAAGCTGCGGATGCACCAGCACCACCCCAGGTTTGCAGCAGGATGGGGGCTCCCAGCAGCAGAAGTGTTCTGGTTGTGCACAGCACAGCTTGCACAGCATCCTTCTCAGGATGCAGGCAGGCATCTCCCATCCTTCAGCTCAGACAGCTGCACACAGCCTCTGGCACACACTTCTCTTCACGTGTCTCACGTGTGCTGCTGGCCCACACAATCCGCGTCTTCTTTTTCCACACTGTGTGCAGGTGAAGGAAGGAAATAGCACAACCAATGGCAACATTTCCACTTCACCTAATAAAAATATATCACAGCAGCCTTTCCATCTAAATTAAGGTGCTTATTAGCCTTTGGGATCTTAAAAATGCAAGTTACATTCATGCAACTCTTGTAGTACCACTAATAACCACTGCAATTAATGTACATGAAGAATATCAGACAAATCTATGATGAGTGTAAAGTTAAAAAATTTCTCCAGTCTGAATTTTTTGCTTCTGTTATCAATAGCTTAATTTATTCCAACTTTGTGACTTTTTTGAAGAAACAATCAAGGATTATAAATAAAAGCGAACACTATTATTGATATGTCAGCATTAGTTCTGATACTATTAACAATAGCCATAAGTGTATAATCCAGCAGAAATGGGGGCTGAATTTTAATAGACATGTTAACAACATCTGTCAGCATTTATTGCCCTATTGTGACCATGTAAAGAGCCTTATTGGCAGAATGTGTAAGTGAAGAAATCTGCTATGCTGTTGTAGCCTGCCATTCTTCTGAAATATCACTTTGCTCAGGAGAAGCTAAGGTATTCTAATTATAAAAAGAAATAAACAAAAATACAAGAGAAAGGCTTCTCCAACCTACGTCACGTGGTAGAGAAACAAGTTCTGTAGCAAGCCAAGATTTTTTTTCTACTCTCTGATTTTTGCATAAGAGTCCTCTAAGAAGTTTTTATTATAATTAATAAAACTGAAGCCCACAGTGAGGAATGCAAGAACATAACAAAGAAAAAAAGCAAACAGACGAAACAAAACCACTCTCAGAATGCACCAACAAACTACATCTCCTCTCAGCAGCATCCAGAGGGAAGTACCCCATGTCCTCAGGCTCCTCAAGGAGATTTTGCAGAGCCCCAGGATCATCTTTTCTGAACCAGAAAAACTGTTCTTACATCTAAGACCAAGAAAGCATGCTCCTTTCTGTCTCTCTCTCCCCCCTTTTTAAACTCAGCAGTAATCTTACTGCCATACTGGTAAAAACATCAAGCAGGCTTGTTTCCTGTTTCAATGTTATTCTTGAAGTGGGCTGCAGTAAGAATCTGATTTTCATTGGGCTATTATTATTTGCAGCTGTGTGACCTTTTTAACCCTGTTTTAAAAGTGACATTTCAGCCTTCAACCTCAAGCTGTCTAAATGTTGCAGGGTTTTCAGGCCTCTGATTAACAGAGGAAAAAGAACCAATGGGGAGGTGTATACTACAATGTGTCTAATGCAGGTCAGTGCACCCATCCTGCCATTTGCACAAGTGACTAATTACACTCTTATAAGCAACCTGTTTGTTGAAATTAATCACCTGGGTTCATGCTTGCAAGACAGGTTTCTTCAGCCTGGTGTGACCAAGGTCACTGAGATTTCCAAATACAGGTACAAAGCACAGGGCCTCTAGCGTTAGCAGGGGTATGCCAGAGACATGAGCAATAAATGAAGCATCACCTATTTTTTAGGGTCAGGGGCACAATGTTTAAAAAGTGAGAGGAGACATGGTTACACTGCACTTATGAATAGCAAAGAACCCCATCAGTGCATGCAGCCTTTTAAACTGCTAGTCATGGCTATTCAATACCATGCTCTTTATAGATAATTAGAGCGTTATTAGAAATGCTATTAAGACTTGTTGGTTTTGGAAGTGTAATACACGCAGGGTTAATGCCCACGGTTGTTCCCAAAACATACTTGCTTGAGCAAAGCCAATTTGAAGCAGCATTGTGCTGGAACGGTGCACAGTGGTTTTTCTCAGCGTGAGCTTTTCAGTGGAAGTGCTTGTTTTCTAAACCAGCATCACGCTTTCCACATGCAGGCATACAGGCTCATTATCACAGCCCTGCCTGCTTCAGCTGCTACAACGAAGGGTCTGTCAGCATTTCCATTAGAAACCCCCTGGTTTCAAGATTAAAGCATTTCCAAATGGTTCTGGATGTTGGAAAGCAATTTGTGTCTGCAGTTCCCAAGAAGGACTTTAATACAATGCACATTTGAGCTGGGGCTTGAGCCCTTGCTGGTACTCCAGTGAAGTTTTTGGGATTGCATTTATGACATTTATGTGTGGAAAAACACTCAGCTTGGTCCTTTACTCATTTATTTTAAAAGAAGAGAGGCCCATAAATCTTCACACAGAGTCGAGTGCTCTCAAAAAGCAGTTGATGTGTGAATTGCCTCAACAGCAAGCAGTCTTCCTTCGGTCTTTTCCCTGTGGCTGGCATCTGTGAAGTCACTAGCCACTGCCACACTTCAGGATTTTTTGCAAAAGGAGTATCAAAAATATTCTTTTTTTCATGCTTCTGAACACCCTAGTTCTTTTTAAATGGCCACATGGTTTACTTATTGCCTGCCCAAACAAAATCCAGTGCTGGGAAGGCTCCCAAGCAGTCCTAAGGTTTTGTCCCTTCTCTCTCTTACAGATATATCCACTCACCTTCAAATCAGCCAAGGGAGAAAAGTTTTTGGTCCCCTAACTCAGCATTTGTCAAGTAAAGCCCACTGTTTCTGTTATCAAAGAAAGCCAAATAGCTGCTTCCTGACTTTCTTCCGCTTATGCAGAGCTGCTTTCTTCTCAAAAAAGAGCATAACGGGGGATAACTAAAAGAATATGGGGCAAATATAGGATATTTCAAAGTGGAACAAAAATGAATGTTGGAAAACTCTGGAATTAAGGAGGTGGGGGAAATACAGGGAGAAAGAACCACAAGAGGACTGGGGGCAAGAAGACACCAGTGGCAATGAAAAAAAAAAAAAGTGGAAGGACTGCAAACCACTGAGGACTGGGCTGAGGAAGAGGAGGGGAGTAAAAGGATACCTCTGAAAAAGAAACTTAAAATAGAAAGCAGATGACCTACTGCCCTCCCACATAGCAGCAGTGTGAGAGCTCAGCACTGTGTATCACCCATGCAAGTATTTGGTGGAGGACACAATTTGTCCTCTGCACTCGATGATCAGTCTCTCAAGTTTAGTGGAAATGCATGAGTCTAAATAATTACATTTCTTGGACTCCCCATTTCAGTACAGGAAACCCACCACAGATGCACTTGCTATAGTCCAAATGGACTTGCTGTTTTACAGAAATGGCCATGGAATTATTAAGCACAGGCCACAGAAGACAAAAATGGAAATAGGAGAAAAGAGGTGAAAAGTGGCTTTAGAATGAAAACACACACAAAAAAAAAATACCTAGCCCTTTTGAAAACAGTTCATGAAAGTTATCTCAGCACAGAAATATTCTATAGGAGAAATAAGATCTTTATAGGGCAAGATGGCTATTACTTCAACTCTGGAAAAACACTTTGAGGAATAATGTGGTTATTTTGCACTCTGTGATTGGCCAAACAGGGCCAGCCTAACCTGGAAATGGCCCAGGCTTGTAGTTCTGCAACTGTCCCCCACTGATGGCATTTGCAGAACAACCCTAATACCTGCTGTCCCTAGCTACAAGTCTGAAACACATGAGAGACCAGACTGGAACCTCGCTGACAGCACCGAGGTTTGCTTAACTGAACAAGCAGCAGCACAAGCTGTACCAAGGTAAGGAAATGGCTGTATTCAACAACAGCATTTCACACACCAACAGAGAGAAACAATACCTGAAGCACTTCTCCATTTCCCCTACATGCAATTTTTCTGCTTTCCAGTGCTGGAAATTCAACAGCTAATTCAGACCTACTGAAGTGAAACCAGTATCTGTGTCTGTGCACTTGACAAATGTTATGGAGAACACCAAATGTCCATGGATAGTCAAACAGCATCTGAATGTCAAGTTTATCGCAACATGAGCAAATACTGTCATTGCGCTGCATCATCAGACATTTAACTGAAGTGCTCATGTCAGAAGACTAAGTTAGACATGAGGGTTTTGAAAGGGAGGGGAGGAAGAAAGGGAGGATGGAGGAAAAAAAAAGGGAGGGGAAGAGGAGGTAAAGCACGAGGGAAATGGGGAAAAGCAGAAGAAGGAAAGGAAGGAAGGGAGAAAAAGGAAGGGAGGAAGTGGGAAGAAAGAGGAAAGGGAGGAAAAGGAGGAAAGGGAATAAAGGGAGGAAAGGGAATAGAGGGAGGAAAGGGAGGGAAGGATGGGCTATGTTAGAGCAAGACTGAAAGCATCAAATGCTTTAAATGATGTACTACAAAAGGACTCTGCACTATTTTAAAAGTTTTAACACAGAGACTTCTTTTACCAGATGCATTGTGATAATACAGTATATAATATAATGAACCAGATGTACATGGTGATAATAATATAGTCCTTATTTAGGTCACTGTCCATCTCACAAATTGTTCTGCAGAACTGCAAAACAACTGCAGTAACACAAGTGACAGGAATCTTGTTTCAAGAGACCAGACCACCACTAATATCTAACATTTTAAAGGAAAAATGTATTTGCTCTGTTCTTTATGAGCAAGTCTTGGCTTCTCCCCGTATATGACAGAGTCCCTTGGGGCAAAGCATGTGCACAAAGAAGTTAAAACCACCATTAGCTGAAATCAATATTTACTACCAAACTCTTGAAAGATTTAAAGGAGAAGATACATGCAGAGAACACCATTCCAGGTTCATACAGTCATTACTGACATGGATCTGATAGCACCCACTCTCCCTCACGACCAATTTTTAGTGGATTACACACTTAAATACACTTCAGTGTAATATTTGATTAATTACAAAGTTGCTAATAATATAAGAATAGTCTGCTTAGAATTGCATTTACAGTTATTTTTCAGGCAAAGGGATAAAAAACAACAGAAAATTCTTAGCCTATGAGAAAGTCCACCCCAATTTTCATTCATCTTCAAAAGGTTACCAGTATTAAGTGAGGTGAATAGTCTGTCTTCTACAAACCCCTTCACAAACACAACCCCATTCCCGGAGCTGTGGCAGTCACTTTGCTTCATGTCCATGGTTCCTATGCCAAGAGGATTATCATGGGTGCATGAAAGAAAAACAATGAGTCTTCAGATCAGATTTACAAGTTAAGATGGTTCACCATGCCTATTGCTATGAAACAAAAAAACAAAAAAAGGAAAAAAAAAAACTACTTCAAGGAAAAAAAACAAGCATTATGCACTGGAGAAGATCTCCAGGAAGCCTGCAAAGGGCAGAAAAGGCAACTGCAACTGTGGCGAGAGATGAAGCCCATGATGCAGAGGGTGTCAATGATGAACTCCCAGTAACATCTGGCAAATAACCTAATCTTTTGGGACTTTCCAATGCTGGCAGATAAGTGTGTTGTCTGTCCCTTCAAAGGCTGACCTCATTTCTATCCTTGGGTTAATGGCATGCAAAGCTCTCTGCTACACTTACTTTTTCACTCTTCCCCCTGACCCAAAGAGTTATTATTAAACACCAAACAACTTTGCCAATTGTTGTAGTTTGCATACAATTTAATTAAGAGTTTTCCCTCCAGGAATAATATTGACTGAAGGTTTTTGTAGGGTTGTTTTGGTTTTTAAGTGTACTGTAACTTCAGTATGCTAATTGCTTTGGTTTACGATACACAAATAGATAAAAGAATTCACCTAACTTGCATGCAAATAAACACTTGGATTTCCAAAGGGAAGGAAGAAAAAAAAAAAAAAAAAAAAAAAAGAAAGCATAAAAGATATCCTGGGGGAAACAACAACATAAGGCTGCTTAGCTGACTTTCATACCAGAAGCAGTTAGGGGCTTTAACACAAGCTTTGAAAATTCTACCAGCCCAAATTTTCCTTCCATATTTTATTATATAAAATAGTGCCTCAACCAGAACTCTGCAAACAAACTTCAACATTTTATAAATAAAACTCCACAATTCTGTATGTTTAAAATAATTCTAAACTAGCACCAATCTCACTTTTTACTCTTTTTTTTTTCGCTTTACAGTTAACATATAAGACAGTTTAAGAATTTCATTACATAGAAAAATGAGGCTATTAATAAACCAGCTACAAGCCATTAATTATTAACTTTCACCAATTTTTAATTGCCATTTTTAAAGTTTTTTTTTTTTTTTTTAGTTGGGAATGTTCTCTCTCTCTCTGCAAAATGACCAAAAAAAAAAAATTCTGAATCAAACCTTCAGTGTTCACTGTTCCTAGCTATAAGATAAAATCCTCTGGGGTAACAAATCTCTGCCGAGAACACTAGCAGCCCACAGGTCCCCTCAGGCAGTACTCAGCACTAGAGAGTTTTGACACTAAAAACTGAAAACTGTTCTTTTCAGCCCTGACAAATCAAGGGCAGGCTGATTTGCAACACTTGAAACATTGTATGTTCATTGTGTGAAGCTGCTCACATCCTCAAATACACACACTTCATCTTCAGACACGTCTCTCACCAGTCATATAACTGGTTTTACTAACAGCAGTGTAAAAACCTAGTTTTGGTAAGTTTTATTTGGATTTAGGCTTATCCATACGTTTTTAGGAAATCAAAGATGGAATCATCTTGTTGTTAAAATACCTTCATAAAAATAAGAGGGTCTGAGTTCTGAGACTGGGTTAAAAAGCTGCTTTCAAATCATCCATTGCATTGAATACAGCACAGTGTATTTAGACTTTGAAAGGGCAGTACACAAATAAAGCAGTAAGCAAGTATTTGCTTGAACTAATAACCCAGAGGAAAAAATACACTCAAAGAAGCTTGCAAACATTAAAACAAGAGTTTAAATTTTCATAGAATTATAGAACATTTTGAGTCAAGAAGTATATCTAAAGGTCATCTAGTCCAACCCCCTGCAATAAAGTACAGACATCTTTTACTAGGTCAGAGCCCTCCAACCTGACCTTAAATATTTCCAGGGAGGGGGCATTCACCACCTCTCTGGGCAACCTGTTCCAGTATATAATCATCCTCATTGTAAAAAAATTCTTCCTTATACCTACCCTAGATTGATCCTTCTTCAGTTTAAAACCCATTAACCCTTGTCCTATTGCAACAGCCCCTGCTAAAAAGATTGTCCCCATAAGTTGTGGCCCACTTACACCTTACAACCACCTCTTTATGGAAGTTGTTTGTGAGACTGGAGTCTTCCCATTTAATAAATGAGTTAAAACTGTGAAGTAGAAGAATAAAAAAGCTTTCATTAACTATTGTTTCATTAACAATTGTTAATGAAAGCTTTTTGGGGGTGTCAAGGCAGGTATTTTAGACTCAGTCTTCTGGAGTACCTGAGGCGCCATCAGCAGTCCCAGGACATTGTCCCATGCAGATATCACCAACAAACAGTGCCATGCTGCAGGCACAGCAGCTCCCAGGGCTCTGAAGTCAGACACTACCAAGGCCCAGCACCAAAAACACCAGGAGCAGCAAGCAATGCCCTGGGCTGGCAGGATCAGCAGAGAAGCCCCTCTGCCCCTGCCATGACACAGGCTGGTGGCAGAGCCCCCGACAGCACTTCCAAACAGTCAGCACTGGAGAGAAGGCTGAGGACCATATGCCCCAGCAATTCAGCTACCTGATTTGGGAACGGAACAGAATGGCCCACAAACTGCCTGGCAGTCATCCAAAACAAAACAAAAAGCCCAGACCATTTTGTGCTGCTTCCCCCACCCTCCTGCAGACCCCCCAGCTAGGCTCTGGCTGCCTGCTCTGCCCTGGATGTGTCTGAAACCCTTGGGTCAAGCTTCTCAACCATTAAAGGCCTGGACCCAGGAGAGGGGCTAACTTTGATGGGAAGCCAACACAGGTCTTCAAAGGCTTTTCTGCAAATATGTGCTTTCTTTGAGCACAAAAGTGGTGATCCCTCTCCTCTCCTTGGGCGAGAATGCTCCAGAAGTACTCCTGAGGGCTGGAGGGGCTCTTCCAGTCCCCAGCACTAAAAATGCCCTGCAAATACCTTTGCTGCATGCGAGACAAACAAGTCTGCCTCCCTCTCCATACCTAGAAGAGTAGCTCAAACATCAGCATCTCAGAGGAGCTCCAGGTTAGACAGAGATGGGCCAATGCCCATGGCTGGGGCTGCTCTGGTTGTTCCCTGGCTAGGGAGGTGGGATGGATCCTATCCTGACACCCTGATGAGCCCCCTGAGGCTCTCAGCCCCAGGGAGACAGAGCTTTTCTGGTGGACTCCACTGGAGAGCTCAGCCCAAGGCACTTGTGGGGATGCTGCTCAGCTGCTGCTCCCTTGGGAGCACTCCGACAACAGCTCTGTAACAAACCCAGACAGCTTATACAGCCTGTGTACTTCTGCCTAGTCAGACATCTAGCCCTACCCCAAAGAATGAGAGATTTGGGATTCGGAAGGGGCATAAATGCACCTATTGCTCCACCGGACTTGACAAGAAGGGGACATCTGACATGGACTTCCATCCTGTCCTCAACTAACACAGCAACTGCAAAGTGAACTGCTACCAGTGGCTGGGCACAGGAAAGAGTCTGACTTCCAGAATCAGCTGAAAACAGCACCCCTCATTGGCAAATGTGCGTGCAAACTATGGGAGAACCTCCCAGGAGCAGAGAGAGAGCTCTGCACTCCAGGAGTGACTGTGCTTGTCTATGTGCACAGACATGCAAGTCTGTGGGGTAGGTGAGAGTGTGCAGAGGGACTTTTCCTTTCCTCCTATAGGGATGCAAGTACCCCCCCAGCAATATTTCTCCAGAACACTTCCCAGAAGACTGCTGTATCACTTGTAAAAAATCAGCCTTTCTGGCCCATGGATTATTGCCTCGGTGAAGGAGGCAGCACATCAAAATGAAGTAACTCCTAGAAAAGGAGTAACTCCAGTGAGTATCCACAAAATTCTGGCAGTGACCAATCCATAACTACAAGCAAGAACCTTAAAAATTGGCACATTTGAAAAAAATTACTACTTTCCTAACAAGAAGGAGGCAACATGAGGGGTAATTCTCTGTAGGCTGTATATTCACAATCTGTGAACTACTCACAGCAACTTATACAGCAAGTGTAAAGCGGTGAAATTCAAACATCTCTAAAAACCACAGATTTGTAACTTGTGCTTATGTAAATACACAGCTTTCAAGCCTCAGCCATCCTGGCCATAGCTCTTCTGGGAAAAATGAAAAAATCTTGGCTAAGATTTTCAAGAGCAAGCAGTGATACTGAGCGCCTCCAGTTTTTATGTGTCCAATCAGAAATACTTTAAAAGGCTTCATTTTCAACTGCTGCTGCACACACCCTCTTCCAATTATATCCCTTTAGGGAATATTTATCTTTGCAAGTAAGCAAATAAGGAAAAGTCAGACACATACACATTATTTTGTTCATTCTTCTCTCAGTAGTCTTTCTAATATAAAGATGTAATACTATGCCAAAATTATAGACAAAAGGCTAAAAAAAACACTTTTAAAGATTGATTTTAATTCTTTTTAGCACAGCTGAAAGATGCTTACAATCACAATTAACTGCAAGGAGTTTTAAATATATTATATCTGTAGTTTCATCTAGAAGATTCTAGCTTACATGACCTATCCCAAGTCATGCAAAGTTGGTGGCAAAGTCAGGAAATAAATACATATATATTTATAGTTACAATGTACTGATTAACTACAAGATGATTATTTTGGAAATGGACTGCATAGACTGATCTGGCTTTTTGCATTTTTAATTAATATAATTTATCTTATTTTGAAATAGGGTGCAGAGAGTTATGACTAACGAATACTTTGTATGAGAACTTAAAATAGAATTTAAAAAAATTAAAAAGCTATTTCAACATATAATTGCCTCAGTTTCTAAAAAGAGAATTTAATATATAAGCTGCTTTGAAGGTGTAGCAAGTATATGAATACATAATTCCTTTTCTCCTCCTTGCAAGAACAGAAAATCACTGAGATTTGTAGCAGGACAGTGAAAAACATGGCCTTATTTTGAAAGTAATCCAAATGTAAGCATTCACATTCCCTAGTAATATAGATATTACTATAACCCATTTCCCAAAAAAAACCCCAAAGAGCGCACAGAATCACTAAGCCAACTGCCATCTACGTGCCTGTAAAGCAAACATGCTATGGATGTCTTCTACCAGCTGCCCAGATCTATGTACACTTCACAGTAACTATGCTATAGAGGCAACATAATCAGAAAGTAAAGGCATAATTGAGATGGCAGGGTCCCAGTGAAGGCAGATTTTACTGTCAGTGACTGTCTCCAATAAAGGGATTACAAATGCAGGTTTCAGTATTGGGAAAGGCAGTGAACTTTTTGAAAGACACTTTGATCCTAAGCACTTGACAGATCCTCTCAGTCTATCATCTGCCTCCAATCAGTCACCTGAGGAGTCAGGAGTTTTCTCAGAAAGCCATATTACTGCAGGATACTCCTTTCCAAGTGCTTGCTAATGATATGAAGACCATTACGTCTACATAATCTAGTTGTCATAATCTTGTGTGACATTGTATCCAACATTTTTATAGGAAAGTCTAAGTTTTCGTAACAGAGAGAGCTATTTTTATGGACAGCTACAGATACTGACTAATGCTTGTGCATTTATCAATGCCACAAATAGCTTTTTGAATATTAAAGCTGCTAGAATTTCTTTCAAGACAGTAAGTGGCAATTATAAATAGGTGCTATTATCTTCTCATGTGTCAAAACAGGCAAAGAAATGTTTAACACACATTTTGTTTGGATCATCCAAATAATACAATTCATTGCATAATTATGGAGAATAAAAAAAATATTTGGGAAGCATCAAGAATATACAGGATTTTCATTAATCTCCTTCCAAGCACTACCATCCATCACCTCTAGCAAATTTGTAAATTACAATTGCCTTCTTCTCCCTCATGTTCTCCTTTCTCAAGCATTGCCTTGGTCTGAAATGAAGAAGCCTCTGATCTTGGATCCTTCATTTTGCACTTAGATATAGAACAGTTTATTTTATGCGGTTTTGTATTACATCATAGCATGCATTTGCCTGTAGTACACAGTGCGTTAGGAACTTTTTGTTGTTACAGTGTTTAAAAAAAATAAGGTCTATCTCCAAGGCAATTTAACAAATCTCGTGTTTCATTGGCTGATCTAAAAAGTTATCTCCTTTATGTAGACAATGGTAAAAAAAGAATCAGCAAAATATCTCTACTCATATAAGAATGTCTGGGCTAGCTAACCAATCTAAAATACAAGGGTTTCTGGTATCACTTCACAAATAACAAAAAACATATGTGAAGATACAGGCTGCATCTTCCACTTGGAAGTTAACCTGAAAAAATTCCACTGAGTGTTACCTGAGCTCTAACAAACATTAAAGAACAAAGATCAATACATTGAAACCTTATTTCATTACAATCATTTGTGAGAAGTATTCACAGGTTGTCTTGCTTCCAGCACCAATGCTTAGCTCTTTAACTAGACTCTACATTTTTCTCTATAGATTTCAATCTTCAGTACAAGGACTGAAATTAATTACTTTGGCAAGTAAGTGTCAGAGCAAAGAAAAAATGTCTGTTATTTTAGTCCCTAACACTAACAAGAAACTAAAGGACAGTAGTTCATTTTTTTAAGAAAGTACTCGCTGTCTTCCTTTCTTAATGTCTTTCTCTGGCAATCTCATTTTCATTATCGTATTTTCCTAGTGAAAAAGAAAAGTGAAAAGAAACTGAAACCACAGTGAAAAAATATTTGTGAGAAGGTGTTTGTGTCACAGAATTCAGAGGAAAATTCTGGAATTCTTTGTGTTTCATGGTCAGTGCTGTTTTTAGGGAATTTTATAGTTCTAGGTCAGTTCTTCAGTTCACATGCATGATGTGACTGACCATGAAATCTATTTTGCAGGAGTTGAGAGAACAACATTAGTTAGGCCATCAAAACTTCCAACCAGACAACATGGGACTCAAACAGTCCAACCTCATTTCAAGAGAGATCAAGTTCATTTCACTACTGAATATGACCCCATGTTTGGGAAGCAGGGATGAGAAAGCAAAAAAAAAAAAAAAACAGACTACATATACGCTGGGAAAGATCCTTTCCTGCCTTCATCCCTTCTCACAAAGCCTGTAGAGCTTGTGCTTTTTGATGGAAGGCTGTACTTTTGTGATAGAGCACTTTTGGTAAAACAATTATTTCTAACTTAAATCAAATCCCTTTTGAAGGCTTTACTAGAACAGTTATGCCTGCAGATCTACCATAACAGAGTCTGGTTAGCAAGACTAGTTCAGGCACTCAGCAATAGAGCATGAACGTGCAAATGCACATCCACCATGGATTGATTTTACAGTAACTTTTAAAGCAGCATGGCTACAATGTTGCAAGACTATTCATTTTTGGTGTGTGAAAATCCCTTTGGTGTTTTCCAGTTAATAAGGATGAAAGGAGGGGAAAAAAAAAAAAAAAAAAAAAGAACAGAACATGGGAAAAAATTATAGGGCTGCATAGGCAGCCTCGAAGGAACATGGATTGAACAACCTTTGAAGTACCCAGTTCTAAAATGAGATCATATGAGAATTTTTTCAAGCAATAAAAGTGAAGCCTCTGAAACAAGTGTAAGTTACAGCCTGAAGTGCTTTATCACAGCTCCATGAACCCTCTTCCATAAACCCTAGTTCTTTTGTAAGTTCATTTACTTAAAGGAAAAATTGAACTGACTGTGGGGGAATGAAAAGGCAGGAGGGATCTATAGTTTCCTAGAGGTGTATTGATGATTAAGGCCTGCATCTCATGACATCAAAGTGATTAGTGGAGAGGAGCTGTGTCCTGCTAGTCTGCAAGGAGGTGTTTTCCACTTGGGGATAAGAACAAATACCAGTGCCCTTATGTGCTTCTTCAACAAAGCTCTCTGGAGAACAAAACTTTCAACTTAATAAGATGCCTACAGGTATGTAAAATCTACTGTGGCCTCAAAAAGTTATGCCTGGGCTAATGTTGTGCCACACAAAATCCTCAAAGCTGACTCTGAGGGAATGTGGCTGTTTACACAGCATAGTGCAGAGCTGAGCAGAGATAACCAGCTCACATCATGGAAGTAATATCAGCACAACAGTGCTCTTGAGCTAATCAGCCACATCTTTCAGTGGAGCTAAACACAAAATTAGCTGATGGGGATATGACCCTTCCAGACAGAAATATGCCCACCATGCCCATCTGAGAGGTTTCTGGTTTGTATGACACGGACATAATCATCTTGGCTTTACACATCATCAGCATCTCCAGCTCATCAGTCATTCCAAACCTCCTCCACAGTCAACGAAAAGAAACAGGCACATGAATACTATCCACTTGATACAGACATCTCTATTGGGAAGAGAGGAATCATGAGCTAGAATTGCCAAATTCTCACTACTAACTTTGAAAGAAGACTGTAGGATTAACTCGGGCACCACACAGATGCCAGTCAGAAAAACCAGCCCTTCCATACCCAGTGTTGCCACGGATGTCTGAGCTACAATAATAATGCTGGCTACCTGTCTGAGGAGTGCTATTCATATTCATAAAGTACTGTTAAAGATAAAGTCATAGGTTCAGAAACTATTCAAGAAGGGTCACTTCTTTCACAACTGGATCAAGTTTTGCTGTCGCAGGAGCAGAAGGCTGGCTTCAATCTCCTCACTAGATCCACCTGGCCGTGGGCCTGGCTGGAATCAGCAAGAGGAAATACCCTACACTATCTCATGTGAAAGGGATTCTTCACCCTCTCATGGTGACCTCCACAATGACACCAGAGCCCTCCAGATGAGTCAGTGGAGACCTTCCTCAGGTGGAAAACCACCGTGATGCAGGACTCTGAGCAAGGTGTGGCATCTCATGTTATGGGGCTAATCCAGCACAAAGAGTATCTAAGACACTGTAAACAAGTCATGTTTTCTCATCCTTCTTTACCTAAGGTACATCTGTGTTCAGATAACAGGTGTGCAAGAGATATCAATCGAGCTTGTATGCTATTACATACAGAAGTTACTTTTAAATAGATTTAAATGATAATCAATATATCAATATCAATATGGTTTGTGCTGAGAACTGTAACAAATTCAAAACTTAATTTTTATTTCCAGCCTCATGGTTTGGCTGCCACCAAGTTCTTCTTTAAGACCCAAATTTTGTATCCTATACAGGCAGCTATTTGTTAAATAGTTTTAAAGTAATCCACAGAAGCCCTGGGAAGAAATATAGCTAGGCAGCAGGAGGAGAGCAATTGTTCAGCTCAGAGCCTTGCTCAAAGCCATTAAGAAATATTTTCTGATTTTACAAATGAGAGAAGAAGTACAGATTTAAAAATTATACAAATGCTGAACCATTTGTTTTGGGAGATTTAGCAAAATGAAGCTTTTAAATTCAATTCTTCAAGTTTTAAAAGATTCCATCCGGGGCAGTTGTTACAGTAGGTTGACCTCATCCTCTAAGGCAACTTTCCCTCTCTATTCCTAAGCCCTGTAACACCCTGCAAGCCCCAAGGGCACCCCTGCAGCAATCTTTGGAGAAAGAAAGACAGAGAGAGAAAGTTGTCTTTGGATTTATTTAGCAAGAAAGAGGCCAAATCTGGGACAGGGAAAAAATTTGCATAGAGATAGAGCTCTTGTGGATTTGTACAATCATCCATGCACATGGAATATATTGAACCTTGAACCTAAACTAAGGTCAGGCAAGTTTAAGGCTTGATACAGATGTTTCACAGAACTCTGGTAAATGAAGGTGAATGTTACTGTTAGAGCAAGAGAAAAAACAAGCCATAAAAACGGTTGGTCGATTGTTTATTTTTCTTTTCAGTCCATTGTCGAGTTTACTTTGTCCCCCTTAAGCCCAGCACTGGTATTTCCTGCATCTGGGTGATGACAGCAATCTCTTATACACCACATAAAACAGATTTAGAAGTTTGAAAGCCACTCCTGGCCTGGTTTCTCCCCGGAAATATATCACTCCAACACAAGGGAATATTTGCATTTTCTTCATTTGCCTTTAATTCCAAAAAATACTGACTGTCTTCTGGTGTATAAAAAGACTAAACCAAACCAACCAACCAAAACAAAACACAAAAAAAAAAAAAAAAAAAAAAAAACCCAAACACCACTAAATTCACTATAAGTGCAATACCGAACTTTTCATAACCAGTGAGGGAGCTTTTGAGCCAATATTACCTTTTTCTTTTTTTAATGAAAAAAAAAAAGTTACAGAACAATCCAAAGGGAAGTCTCTCAAGGAAAATTAACATAATGACTTCTTAAAAAGAAGTAATGATGATCACTTGCTTTTAGCCAATTACTTATTCTCCTTTGGCATGAATGTGTTTGAAACTATGCTCAGAAAAGGGGCAAAGACCTTTCAAGTTCAATGCCATGATGAAGTGTAGGCCAATATGGAAGACATCCCCATTCCAATCAAGTTATGACTAACAGTGATAATGTTATTGGCTCTGAATCTAGAATGAGTCTCAAGATTTGGCAAAGGCAGGATAAATTATTTGGAATAGGTAAAACAGTTTAGGAGATTCACAGTAAAATGCTGTAATAATAACAACAACTACTACTTTTCAGCTTTAAAGAGCTTAGCGTAAATAACCTTTGCCCTGGTTTTGGCTGGGATAAAGTTAAATTTATTCCTAGTAGCTGGTATCAGGCTATGCTTTGGATCTGTTCTGGGTAAAGTGTTGATAATACAGGGATATTTTAGTTACTGCTGAGCAGTGCTGACACAGTCAAGACTTTTTCTGCTCCTCACACCACTCCACGGAGGACAGGGCTGGGGGTGCACAAGAAGTTATGAGGGGACACACCAGAACAGCTGATCCCAACAGACCCAAGGGATATTCCATTTCAAATGATGCCAGGCTCAGTGTATAAAGCTGGGGGAAGAAGAAGGAAGGGGGGAACATTCTGAATGATGACGTTTGTCTTACCAAGACACCATTATGGTTGATGGGGCTCTGCTCTCCTAAAGATGTCTGAACAGCTGCCTGCTCCTAGGAAGTGGTGGCTGAATCCCCTGGTTTGCTATCTTTGTGTGTGCAGCTTTTGCTTTTCCTATTAAACTGCCTTTATCCCAATTCATTAGTTGTTTTTTTTTTTACTTTTACCCTTCCAGTTCTCCTCCCCACTGGTTGGCTGCGAGGGGCTGCACGAGGCCACCTGCCACATTTTAACATTGCCACAAACTTTTAACATTAGAAGGTGCAGATGTGGTACTTTCTCTGCTCTACTGACAAGTGCAAAAGGACATCAGGGGAGAGAAAACATCAGTATCAGAACAAATTAAAACAAAAGATGATGGGCCATGAGGTACTGTGTTTAGAACAGATTAAGAATGAGACAGGCCTAAAAATTAAAAATTCAAGGAAGCACAAGTTTGCAGGAAAGAAGAGTTTTTTGTCCCCAAGCTAACTGCTAGAGTGAGACAGTTGCAGGATTACCACACCTGCTTCTGTAATTCAGATTTAAAATCTTATTAATTTATTTGTTTCCTCCATGTTCCCACTGAAGTCCCAAGAATCTTGGTTCCAGTACCCCACTGGAACAGAATCTTGGTTCCAGCGCCTTGGATAATCATCAGTGCCTTGATTCATCAAAGCTCTCAGCTGAGTTCTTGGGTTTCAGCACACACCAGCACTCTCAACTCACAATTATCTATGGGTGGTTTTCCAGATTCAGTAGATTAACTGTTCTCCTGACAGTGAAAAGTACCTGGTGGTACTGTGAGGCTCTGGAGTCAGGCTGCTGGTTCAGACACTTCTCTCCTGCTTGATCTATTATCATGAGACCAATGCAGACTAGTTTGTGTTGCATGAAATTTACCCACATAGGACTCAGAGTGCCAGGAAACATATTCCAGAGGCACCTGAGTAGCTCTGTCACACGCAGGTCTGCATCAGAATGGTTCACTGAGGGTCAGGCAGACCTGGACTGCCCTGCCCTAAATCCCTGCAGCATCCCTGCACTGGGCCGGCCATCCAGGTGTAGCCAGTGTGTCTGGTACCCCCTGCAGCTGTAGGCCAGGAGATGAAGAACAGTTTGGTGCTCACTGACTTCACTAGCACTGCCCACAAGTTCAGAAAGTTAAAAGAGGCATTCTGTAGCATTTTGCCTGTAGCATTGACAAAAAGTAGCAGGCTAGCTTTTAGTTTTTAAAAGTTTCACTTTCAGAAGATAATCAGTGCCCAACATGCCAAAATCATGACAGTAACCAGCCTAGTGGGATAGCCAGAAAGTTAAAAACAAACACTCATGTAGCTTTTAGAAACAGAAAATATTGGCAATATTGAGGGATTCAGACTACAAAAAAAATGTTAAGATTTTCATATAGAACACATTCCACAGTCTTAGGAGAAGGACCTGAATTCGTACCAATTTTTAAAAACTCTAATACATTGTCCCATCACTCCCCCTGTCTAACAGTGTATAGTATAGGGAACAAATAGACAAAAAGTGAATAACAAGATTATGTTTAAAATGCTGGAAATATTCTGGGAAAAAAATCAGTTACAATGAGTTCTGTGACCTCAAATAAAAAGATACTGTAGAAAAATAATTCATCCTGATGCCACAAGACACGAAGAAGGAATAGATGCATGCATTAGAGAATGAAGAATGCAGCCATCCACTTCAAGTTTAAACAGATAAAAACCATTACTTAGAGCAAGAGCATTTGTAGAGCTATCAATAGAAGAAAACAAATTTAACCCCGGGTAAGTACCTGCAAACAACACAGGCAGCTGAATTACACAGGGAGAGGATCAAAACAATGAGAAATTCTAGTGAAGATTAAGTACATAGAGACACATTTGAAGAATTTAGAAGGCAGAACAGAGACTATCTGAGATTGCTGGCACTCTGCTCCTGTGCACAGGATCTGGAAAGCATCAGGAAAGGCTGAAAGAAAAAAATATACAAACTATGGACAACTGTGGGAAACAGAACTGCTTTATATACTAATGCTATAGAAGGAGGTGAGTGAGTAGCTAATGTAGTTGTATGGGCAGTGATTGAGGACAGAAAAATTCACTCTAGGAGGAGAATATAGGACACATAACTTAAGAAAAGGCTCCTGTGTACAAATACTGCACAAAACTATCAGCTGCATCTGCAAGTGTACCCCTGGATTAAACAGCTAGCTGGATTGCAGCTGGCTGTGCAGCCAGATGCAACATGATCACAATTGTGATGAGCAGCAATATTAGACAGGAAAAATGTGACCGAGTGCTGGTGATGCACAACGCTGCCAACAAGAACATCATGAAGCAAAAGATGCTATCATTTGGCATTTATAGCAGATGACTCATAGGAGTACCACCCACCGCTGGGCAACGGGGCAGAGCAAGACACTGATTTGAATGCAATACAACACCACGACTCCTTCATCTAATACCCTGGGAATGAATAATCACTGTGGGTCATGCAGTGCTCTGGCTGAACACATAGGTTAAGTTTCAAAGACAAGAACACCTAGAAAACACAGTACAGTCAAGAAAAAAAAAAAAAAACGTTAAAATACAGAGGGGTGCTATGCTTTGGGAGAGCCACTGAAGCCAGCAACCCTGCAAAAGCACTGTACCTTTAGAAACTAGCAACGAATAGATCAGCCACCCTAGCAAAATAAAAGTAAAAAAACATATCAGAGGCTGTACCCGCTGTACCCCAATTCAAAACTGCTGAGAAAAAAGGCAGATCAAAGAGGTCAAAATCCATTAGCACCAGCTGAAGCAATACTATCAAGATATATTCAGGGCATCTTAGTTTAAGATGATAAAAGTAGGTCTGGCACACTGCCACATCTATTGGCTAGCAAATGCAAGCACCAAGGGCTTGCCTACTATAAACTGGACCAGACATGAGAAGAGACTTGTGTATTAGTGTTGCTGTCACCGTAGAAGATGTTAAGGAAGAGGCATTTCAGGACTGTAAGAACCAGTTTCAGTTATTCCTAAACACAGCAGGGTAGGAGGCTGAAAACTGGTAAGCTGAAATAATAAAGCAATGCAACTTTCTGCTTTGGACATGGGGACTCAGTCGTAAATCCTAAGAAATCCAAGACACCCAAGAAACACCCAAACACAAGTGGGCAGAGTATTTGACTATCATTCCAGATTTGATATGCATCAGCAATGAGATGTTTGTACTCCAGCATTGCACAGGGAGTGGAGGTGGTGGGGAGTCTGGAAGTCAAAGTCCAGATAGTGAAAACAGGCAAGGGTAGACAAATTAAAGTAATTTTTTTTTTAAATAAACATTTAGAAAATATAAAGTATGTCAAATTGAGAAAGATCTAGTTGCTAAGACAGACTAGACAAATCTCAGCAGTGTAGTCCCAAGTCCACTCTCCAGTCACGAGTGAGCAACAACCCAGCCTCTCCCAGATAAACAAAATAAGCCAAACTCATTTGTGACATCACCCAGGTCATATGCATATGCATTATGTGCACCTGGATTTAGAGATAGCCAAAGCTGCAGTACCCCTGTAAATGTTGTCGCACTAAAGGCAGCTTCTCTTTGCAACATGGTGTCCACTCATGCTAATTAACCCACAATATTGTACATGAAATGCCCACTTGTTCTGTTGTGGCTGCTGCCCTTTTTCAGCAGGGGTTCCTCCCCAGTTTCCCCGTAGTATCCTCTTTATAGAAGGGAAGAGCCAGCCATAAAACACAAGGTTTTCTCTCACAGTTTTCCTTGTTGTAGCCAAATTCATTACCATCATAGGCCCACATGCAAGTGCAAAATCAATCACCAATACTGCAATTGTATGTACTGCACATACCATACTTGTTGGTACACATTTGCTTACATACTTTTCTAATGTAAACCAATCTACCTCCTCTAATAAAGTGACTGATATCTTTCTGTGCAGTACTGGAATACAATTTAAGTCCTGCACTAAAGCATATCACTATGCAGTGTGTGTGTTATAGTACACACTGGTGTGTATAGTACACACTGTGAAAAAATGGTGCACAAAGCAGCTAAATGTTCACTAATAAAAGACCTCACTACAATTATATAAAGATTTTAAAAGACCAAAATCCATCCTGCAGCAGCAGTACGTACATCTGAAGCAAATTTTTTCTCACTGATCGAGCATTTACAGGTCTAGCTGACAACAGTAAGAGCAGTGTACACCCAACAGAGAATCTTCAGTTTTCATTCATATGCCCAGCTTCACTTTGAAGTTCCACATTCACAGTTAACAATTGTATGTATATCATAAGTAAATAACATTACCAAAAGTACATTAATGCATATATATATATATATGTGTGTGTGTGTGTGTGTGTGTGTGTGTGTATAGTCTGCTATAATGTCAGATAATACTTCATGTGCAAACCAGGCATAGAGAGAAGGTATGAACAATTACTTCACAAAAAGTATTAAACTCCCCTTGTTTCACTAGGAGAAATTTTCTATCATTTTCAACATGGGCCAGCTATTAGGATTGCAAAGGGACTAAAATGAAGATGTTACATGCTTCAGAAGAGCAGTTATGCAAACATCAGCACTGCAGTCTGGCAGCCCTCTTCGCAGGAAGCAGGACTGTACCTCACCAGAGCTCCTTCAGAGAAAGGCTCCCAAAATCAAGTAAGTGGATGGCAGATTTACAAACTGCAATCTCTTGACATGAATGAATAATGTGACTTTACACCAGTGAAGAATATGACCTCCTCTCTATCCCACGTGTTTCTCTTTCCCCAGAGCTGAGCCCTGCAAGGAGACCGGAGTAACCGCAGCAGGTAATTACATGTTATTAGTGTTGCATTAGACTGAGCAGCTATTCAGTGAATTAGTATGTGATATTAACTAAACCTATTCAGCTGATGAACACAAGAATCAGCCTCGAAGTAGCAATTAACAAATTATTCCTAAACAGGTGCCAGAGAGTAAGTCAGGCTATCATTTTTCTATAATTCACCAGGAAAATCCTGACTTCTTCCATACAATAACCACAATTTAAGCAGATTTTATGTTCTCAAAAGGCAAGAGACCTATACTTAAATCAAGGCTGTTGGATGTGAAGGCTTACACTGAAAGTCAGTAGAATTTGTGGCACATCTCCTTAAGATTTAGGAATGATTTACTACTATGCTGAGAGAACAAGCCCAAGATCTAAATTCTGCTGATTAAACTCCATGCACTTCTGGGGAAGAAAAAAAAAAAAAAAAAGGGAAAGAAAACCACAAAAAAACAACAGAGCTCTCATTTGTCTATAGAAAATAGTCACTGACACCTATCATGCTCAGGTTTTTTTAAAGAGTAGCATGTTATCACAAAAATATTGGGATGCCTGCTAACGTAAGCAGTGTTTTTAAAGCCCCATAGCAGAAGCAAACTGATTTGTCTTTCAGTCTTGATCTTGCAAAAAGTCAGTTCTCTGTATAGTTTCCCTGCCCCTTAGAGAGATTTATGTACATCTGATGCTGAGTCCCTTGGGTTACTGAATGCTTCAACACATGAAACAAACTGTCATATGAGTGTCTGCTTTAAACTAAACATTGCTGCAGAAAGCAAAGGCTGAATGGATTGAAAATGTACATAGGAGAAAATGCCCCGAGTTCTTAACGCGAAGTGAACAGCTCCCTTTGTAAGCCCCATTTCACTGGGCTTTGTTAAGAGAGTGTTTTCACAGCAGG